>NC_067130.1:11356357-11659388 GCF_021347895.1 Acanthochromis polyacanthus
TTTCCTTCTCCTTCCCGCCATCTGTCTTTCTTTTTCTTAGTCGTTACCCTCATCCCACTTCTTTCAGTGTGTTCATTTTTATGCAATCTCTTACCACTGGCAAGTCTTTCGCTTACTATTATAAACTTCTGGACCTTGACACAGCATATCCATGTGTAATGTCTCGGCGTAGGCAAAATTAATTCACATATGAATGACGCATCCATTTAAAGGTCTGTTTATCTCTTCTTTTATTGAGATTGAAAGGGGTCACAAAACAGATTAGAAAGGAGGGTCACCAGAGTTAACAGGAAAGAAAAGTGGTGCACGTCTGCAAATCCCATTCAGACTCCACTGATAAACATTATGTTAAGGACAAGAATTCTTCATAAACGTTGTATTTAGCGTCCACTTTAGTCTTAACACTTTCTTGTGTCCATTCAATTACTGTATAAATAATCCCATCAGCCATTTGTACAAAAAGATGACTCAGCGATGAAAAAGAAAAAGTCATCCACAAGAACAGAGGAGTTGACTCACACAACAACAGCTCATACTCAAAATGAACTCGGTGTTTGTCTTCTGTTTATCAGGGATTAGTTATCTCGCTCGCTCGCTCTTTCATTGACAAAAAGAAGTCGCTCTTAGAGTTACATGCGTTTTTTTTTCTGCGACTCCCCAAACTCGAGGTGCTGACGCAGCTTCAGCACTTTATAATAAATGTCCATGAAGCAGCGGCTGTCCTCCTGAAGCTGCCAAACAAAATTGACAAAATTGGCTCCTTTTTGGATATGGCAAGAACAATTGCGGTGGTGGTAGTGGGTGCCAATTTTGTTGTGTGCCCTTAAAGCAATTTTCATCATTTGAAAATAGGCTTCACTCTCCTTTAAGCTGCACACACACACACGCACATGCACAATCACACAAATGCAGACACACTCAGGCAAAGGTTTACGTGACGACTAATGACTTTGTGCTCAGAGAACTGGAAATTTCTGAAAATAATAATGTCCATATGGTTTAGATACATCTAAAATACATCTGGAAACACATTGTAGATAGGTTTGATATAAAATGTGTCTAATTTTGAAGCACAGAATAAATTTAGCAATTAAAAACAAAGATTCTGTTAGAAGCAAGAAAGTGATTTTGCATCTTACACGCAATTGTATCCAAAAGTTTGGGCAACTCTGGGCAAATCGGCTTTTGCTGATTTTCACAGAGAAAATAAATACAAACAACCCCCGCAGCAAACACATATTAAGCAAATGAGCTTTTCTTGAACTATGAATGCAGTGTTACCTTTTATTTCATGAACTCAAAAAATAACTGCACTTGAAAGTGCAAAAGTTTGGCCACCCCACAACTTTAGTAACTCATCTGGTCCTTAACTGACTTGTTTAGGTGGATTCAGAAACAGTCATAAACAGGTGTCCGTAAATGAGAACAAAAGGATTTGGTTAATTTTCTCTTCAAATTCTTCAAACATTGTGGCAATGCTCAGCAGCACATGGACTCCTCTAAGTAACTCAAGTGAAGACCTGAAAACGAAGCAAACCCTACAAAGCAGGGGAAGGCTATAAAAAGATATCAGCGTCTCCAGCTTGCTATTTCAACTGTCCACAATGTCATTAAGGACTGGCAGGTAAAGACAACTGCAGAAGTCAAGACACGATCTGGAAGACAAAAGAAACTTTCAGATGAAACTGCCTGTCTGCTGGAAACAAAGGCAAAGCAAACCCCCTGTATGACTACAAAGTATCTACAGACACAGGAGTGGTGGTGCGTCGTTTGACTGTGCAGCACTGGTGCACAAACAGAGTGGAGGAGTCAACACAAGAAGGCCAACTGGTCACATGTGGTCCCTTTAGCAGGACCAATTTGTGTCACATACGATCGCATTTCGGACCCTTTAGCGACAGGCAGTAGTTCAAGTAATCTATAAAAAATTGTGAACAACAGTAATGAGTCTGAGTTCATAGCCAAATATTCTCCGCTATTGTCGTCAGTATTGCTTCTTTTCAGGTAAAGAGAAGTTGTTAGAAGGTGTATTTTACCCTCAACAAGTACTTTTGGTGCCTAAATTTAACAAACCAGTGAGTGAAAATGAGTCTGATGTCACAAAAATAATGAAAGCAGGTATAAAATAATGGTCCAAGATGCAACATAACACTTGGATGCCTATTGTCGCAAATTCGCAACATACTATTTTCATTCAGACTGTAGCCAAGATTGCGTATCCATTCCCCCAATACTGGTTGATTCAATACATACCTCGGATTGTTTTGCAAACACTGGTTTCTCTTAGGACCGGTCAGAGTGGGACCTAATAATTATATATCTGTTATTATTATTATATATCAGTTCTATGTCTAATAGATAAATTAACAATCTCTATTTATTTTAGCATCAGCTGGAAAGCAAAAACACACATTTTTAAAATTTAATTGTAAAAAATTTCAGGCATCAAGGGGATAAACATCAGTGGGTGAAAGTGATGTGACTTATGCTATTACCACCTACCCTACGTCTGTATGACGTTCTTTCAAAGTGAAAAAAAACATGCATCTATCACTTAAAAACTAATGTAGCTAGAATAAATGAGTGATATCCGAAATAATTTTTGTTAGATTTTTGTTTGTTTTGCTACAATAACAGTTAATTCTGTCCTTTTTTATAATTGTGATTGAGGTGTGATGGTTTTGCATCTTTTGTCATGACTTTCGGCTTCAGTGTTAAATCAGTCAAAAAGTGACAGACCTTTGAGCACATCCACTTTGGGAACGTCATGTATTAGTGTATGCTCAGTTGCTGTTGTTGCTTATTGGGACATTCATTTATTATTTTCACAAGTACTTGTCTTGCTGTGGCAAGTCACAATGTTACTGGTGAAAAAGCACTCTACGTATAGTCATCATGATGACACACTTAACTGCTTTTAAATTATTTTTAGATCTTATTTTTTAACACAAACCACACAGCTTATTCTGTTATACAATTCTTCATCTCTGCACCCCACTTTTGAAAGCATATACATATAAATATATAACTATATATATATAAAACTGAAACCAATAACTCGCAGATAATAATGGAGATAAGTCTTAACCCCAAACCTCACCTTAAAAAGCACCGCCTACCACTGGTTTGAGCTCTGCCATGTCAGCAGTGCAGAATGGGAAATGAGGAGTGGGTGGGTGTATGACCTGACGACCTATCAACAACTCGCTCAGGGCCCAGCCGCACACCATCAACATCTCCCTGCACTCAGCTCCAGCTCAATCGATCGCCCTCATTTTCACATGTACAGAAGGAAAACCAACTGTTTTACAGTTGTGTTGCAAGACGTCTGTGAACTGGGGGAGGTGGAAAGGAAACTGCATCGCAGATGGTTGTTGTGTTTCTTGAACACTCAACAGTTTACTCACCTTCTGGGCTTATTATCAGTTTTACATGGTAGTTTTATGAGAGAGAGGACATGAGCTTATGGCTCCTTACAGTATATCATTTTTAACCTTATGGTCACCGTGATTGATGGTGGCTAAAATGTACATTTCTACATTTAAATCATGAAGTATTGCCTTTCTTACCTACTGGAATTCACGAGTATTCAGTTTTAACATTCAGCTTATTACTAGAGCATGTATATGCTGCCCACACACTGTCCAAACTGAATGTTCCTGATATAAAGGTTAGTAATGAAGGTCTACTTTTATGGCCATCTGACATCATCAGACCTCAGTCATCAGGAGGTGTCATCCACACTTGTGGCGTAAAGTAATTACCATCTATGCTTTACTAAAATGTGCTGTATCTCTATGTGCAAACTAAGTTGTGTAAATGTGCTCATTTTATTTGAAAAGTATAATATAGTAGTTTAAACAGTGATAGAAATTTTAGATAGATAGATAGAAAAAGAGAGATTTTATTTTGCATGTTTTTTGGATATTATCCTCTGTGAGCAGTGCTCTGTACACACATGTACCAATTTGGTATTAATTTGCTGTTCTTTATATTTTTAAGCTGAACATAAAATAAATACAGTTAAAGTAATGCTTGTGCTCTTACAAAGCAAAGTGAAAGCGAGACTGTGCATTGAGGTTATGAAACCCTCAAAAAGGGCTGTAGCCAAAGGCATCCATGTATCTTTCACTGTTCAAGGTCAAAAGCTGAATCCCCTCAAAGTCTGCAACGGACAAGAGGCAGGAAAACAGCATAGACAGGTCATCAGTCCATCGTAGGGATCAAAGAAGCATGTAATCATCAAAATGTTCAACTGAGATTCCTGAAGACATCGGCCCACGATCACAGGTGTCATGCCCTGACAGTCAGGTGGTTCGGCACTTGGACAGATGGTACTGGTATTTCCATTCTTGATAATCACAAAGCTCACACTCAGCTCCGTGCTCAGAGATGATGCTTCAGCCAGAGCAGCAGAGTTCAAGAAGTACTGCCGTTTGTGTTTTTTTTTAACTGAGCCAGGCTTTTCACTGTACCTGGAGCGTGGTAATATGGTAAAAAAAATTTTTAAAAAAATCCCCTAAAGCTTTAATAATATACAACATTTTGCTCTGTTATCGTGAGTATGGACAATAAATAGGTCATACTGAGCAGATATGCTCGTTATAATTTCTGCATGTTTGGTGATGCTGACCCAGATGTAGTTGGGTATTTGTCCTTCATACACACTTAGATAAGAAATGCTCAGAAGTGTCAGGATGGCTGACATTCAGCACAAACACCTTTCACACCTGGCCAAAAATGTAACTCTAGAGAAAAAAAATAACCTTTACAGTGTCCATTTTGTCAAGTACGATTTTGTTCATCTCCAAAGGAAAACTGAAAAACCGTGATTCAAATTATCAAGCTATTAAATATACGTAGTTAGAATCAAAATGTTGGAAAGACTCGAATTCTGGATTTAGATTCAACAAAACCAAGCTTTAATATACCCAGAACTTTTGTAGAGATGGAAATTGATTGCTGATCTGCTTATTCATAAATACAATCTTGATTTTAAGATAAGATAAGATAAGATAGACTTTATTAATCTCACAAAGGAGAAATTTAAAGGCTGATATTTTGCTTTATTTCTACAGTGTGAGCTACGCGATCTGTTTCATTTCAGAGGGATACGCTATCTCATTTAGGTAATGGTTGTGGTTACCAATTAATGAAACAAAACCCCAGTGAGGCATCGAAAAACAGAAACTGATATGTTCCTCATGCTGTTCAAAAAGCAAAAACAGAGCATTGATCTTTGCAGAGTAAAATCAATATTTCCCCTATGGAAACTGAGGTTAGAACTTGCTCGCATCAGGTATCAGAATCTTGAGAAAAGGCAAGAAGGCAGAGAGGCTTTTCTCTTGACCGGCCTCGGACATTTCTGATAACGCCGTTGTGGAAACAGTCTGTGCGCACATTGCAGGAGATGAGTGGTTCGCCGTTCTTCGCTTTTGATAAAGTATTTCCTCTGATTAGTGTGCAGCATGAAAGAAGAAAGAGTGACATACTGTATTTACTGTCTGGTAGTAAGACTTCATTAACTGCACATTTGATGTTTTAGTTTTATCCACATGTAGGAATACTAAGAAGGCAAATTCTGTTCTAACTTATAAGCTTATAAGGATAAAAAAAAAATCCGGCCATTGCTACACAAAGGACCTACAGTAGAGAATGGCGCTGTAGGTAGCTCTGGAAATTTTCTCAGGTCGTCTTTCATCAATCCAGTATCTGCAGTGAATGCAGCGAAGTCGGAATGTTTCACCTTTTCATAAATGTGAACATGTTGAAGCCATGTGAATCAGAAGAAGAAAACCAACAGCTTCAGACATTTCAGCAATGAAACACTTGAGCAACAAACTCCTTTAGTGGCTGTGAGAATTGTGACTTATTGTGGAGTGACATGCATGAAGAGGAGGCTTGGGTTGAAGGATGGGTCAGCAAACATTGCACAGGTGTCAATCAGGGACCCCTGTTAGCTTCTAGTTTCATAGCAACCATTCTTCAATTACTATATCAGTTTCTTTTTTTGACCATGATTGTCGCCTGGCTAAAGCTGAACGGCTTAATGTAACCATAACAACAAAACGCCCATAGCCTTTTCAAAGTAGCCATCTTCATTCAAGCTGTAATGGTTCTTACAACTAACTTTTCATTTTAGTCCCTACCTCTTACAAAGCCTCAGCAATCATAAAAATGATTTTTTCTCAAACCACTAAAAAGACACACAATGGTAATAACTTCATTCTAGCATTTTTCTATTAAACTCCCAGATAAAATGTATTGCTATTTAAATGTTATTAGAATATAAAGAACTTTAGAATCAAAGCATTTTATGTTTAACCGAACACAGTTCTGTGTTTTTTTTAATAAAACAGCATCCATTGCTAGAAATTACAGGAATCACAGGGGAAGGCTGAGGAATTAAAATGTTTTAAAATCATGGGGAAAAACCATCAGCCTCATTAGAGACTAGAATATAGGAGACAAAAGCACAAGTGCAACAAACAAGAAAATGAGCTGCTCCATAAATGTGATTGCACCTGAAAAGTAATTTTAAAAAAAAATCATCCCCAGTAATGGACAGAGACAATGACTGAAGCATGGAAAGGGAAAAGCTCTGAATCTTTCTGTGCGTGAGCTGTTACGAGGAGAATGAAGAAAATAGAACAGGAAGAAGCTGAGGACAAAGGAAGGAAGGAGCATCATGGGAAAGGGCTGTGGCTGGTGAAAGCAGCTGAGAGTCGTCTTGGGGTGTAATGCCAGGGTTGAATAAAGTGGCGACAAGAAAACAACTGAATGGGAAATCTGAGGTTGGCGTGCAGAACCGTGCCATAATATACAGTCATATTTACCAGAACAAGAGAGGCTACTGTATTCACTGGTGCTGTTATGATTGGAAACAATGAGCTGAATGATAAGTACAGGCATCTTAAGGACAGTGACCATGTTCATGTTGAATAAGTTCATGTACTCAAGCACTGTAGTTAAATGTAATTTTGAGTTTTTGGTAGTTTATTTATATTTCATGCTACTTTATAACTGTACTTCATGTTATAGGTAGGTATTACTCAACAGCTGGAGTTATAATTTGGCAGTTAAGATTTACCATTATTTAAAGACATAAGTTTTAGGTGTATGTGGGCACAAGTCATCCATCCGTCCATCCATCCATCCATCTATCCATCCATCCATCTATTCATCCATCCATCCATCCATCCATCCATCCATCCATCCATCCATCCATCCATCCATCCATCCATCCATCCATCCATCCATCTATCCATCCATCCATCTATTCATCCATCCATCCAGTCCAGTTTTCCGGTTCTTCCTGGAGGATCCCGAGGCCTTCCCAGGCACAATGAGATATTTAATCTCTCCAGTGAGACTTGGGTGTAACCTGGGATCTCCTCGTAGGTAAATGTGTCCGGAAAACCTCCAAAGGAAGGCCACCCACAAGGCATTCTAATCGACTCTACTCTGAGCTCTCGCTGGATGTCAATGGACTAAACAAATTTTGGTCATTTGTATCCACGATCTCATTCTTTTCAGTCGCTACCCAGAGCTCATGAACATTGGTGAGGGTTGGATCATAGATTGACTCGTGAATCAAGAGCTTTGCCTTGTGGCTCAGCTCCGTCTTCAACACGACGGTGTCGTAGAACGCTCACATTACCACTGATGCTGCATCAATCCATCATCAATCTGTCCAGCTCATGTTCCATATTGCCAAACAAGGCCTTAAAATCTTTTACATGGAGCAGCAACTCACCCCAATCTAGTAGGAGCGAACCACCACATTAAGTTGGTTTTCACATATAATACATTAAAGCCAGGGAGATGACAGGTAAAAAAAAAAAAAAAAAAAACTATATCGCACAGAATAAACTGTTGGTCTTCCATTCAACACACAATAATATCTGAAATAATATAATATTGTAAATGTAGGGATGTCCTGTAGTGTCTGGCACTCAGATGATTGTAGCGGATTCTTTGGACCTTCTGTGTTGCGAGGGTCTGTAGATGATTCTTGTTCCTGGACATCCCATGAGTGCTTAATCCACCTGGGATCTGGGGAGTTTAGCAACTGTGTTAGCAGTTCTTTGTTGTGTTCCTCGAACTGTTCTTAAGCAGTTTTTGTAGTGTAATGGGGTGCTATGTCCTACAAGAAGAGGCAGTTGTTGGGGAAAACCACTGGAACACTAATAAATAGTAATGTTTTTTTTTCTTTTGGCTTTAGGAGATCCATAATTTTTTATGCTTTGTCATCCATTAGCAGATAGTAATAGAGTTCTGTAATAATATACTATAAAAGTGACCATTCCAAATGTTGTTTACTTTTGCTTTTGAAACACTAAATATATCGCTGAAAATACTTGAACACTTTCATGTAAGTGAAAGTTTGGAGTAACTGGTAATAGTTTTGGGTGTATCTTACGTTTCACATATTGTTAATTAGGAAAAAGCTCCAGCACCCCTGAAGAGCTGAACTTTTATTTTTTAGATGTTTATTTAATTATTCACCCTAAAAAATTCTAAAGAAACTCTGAGAACACAAGCTATTTATTGGTATTTTACAACCATAAAAATGCAGCTATACTTGCTATAATGTATATACCAAGTGACAGGTGAAGTTTTTCTCAGCGAGTCAGAAATGACCTTGAAATCAAACAGCAAAACAAAATACACATACTGTGTTATTGTAAAGTCTATAAAAATGTTCTTCTTTAGGTACTAGCTCCTACCACGATGCAAAGAATTTATCAGATTTAATAAGTTAGTTAAATATATTGATACAATTTTTCCCAAACACTTTAGTGATAAACACGTTTCCTCTGTGGCCGCTCTGGTTATTGGTGCTGTATTGCATGTGTGGTCTAAACAAGCCCTAATCAGCTTACTTCCTTGGGCAGCAGTCTCTGGCCAACGGCACAAAAGGCCACGCTGGGACCACCGAAATCCTTCCTGGGACTCTCACTGCCTTATTAAATACTACAAACACACACACAAACATCCTCTTACACACACACACACTCACACACACTCAAGCTCGCACGATACCTTTTTTAGTTCTAGTAATTAGTCTACTGTCACTTCAAATAACTTGTCATTTATTACTTTTAAAGTTATTTCACCGCCTGAAATTAGATTAGTTAGAAATTAAACAAGAATATACATGCATACTTTGGAGCAAAATGCAATAGAAGGTTATTAAATGAGATTGAAAAATTAACTGAATGATGAATATAACCTCTAAAGAGCTGGTTAATCACAGCAGGAAGTGGGCATACATGTTGGATTGCCAGAAACTGACATAAGTCAAAGTTTACATTTAATTGTGAGCAATTTTCTTCAGCCAACAAGAAGAGACTCTCTCATGGACATGATCAAATTAAGGATTTTCTAGCACCTAATATGGCACAGAAACATGTTCATTATTCTCTGGCTCCACAGCATTGTGTTCTGATAATTTCACAACAAGTGTAACAATAATCCTGTATCTAATGTGAGATCTCATTACCAACATATGAAGAGGTGAAACCTCCTCAATTGATCTTTGTTGGTAATAAGACCACCGGGTGTTTCTTTGTCTCTCTTAAAGTTTACCAATGTAGCTAAAGATGTGGCATTGTGGTACAGACAGTAAAGAGGAACGGGGCGAGTACAGAGACAATGTCTGACAGGTGTCGTACAATCTAACCTGCCCGAGCTTTCATCAGGAAGTTCAACAACCACCTGCAGGTCTTGATGTTTTCGAACAACTGAGATAGTGTTTTTTCTTTTTCTGCTTTTCTGAGAAGATCAGTAAAATACCCAGTGTGACTTCTGCTATCTGTTGTGTTTTTGTAGATTAATGGAAAAGGACTCAGGTTTCTGGGTCAGTGATACGCCACATAAGGTCGCTGTGAGGTGGGCCTTTCCACTTGGTGTCTGAGTCGCACACTGATGCCAGAGATGAGATGTATATGTATATGATGACCCGTTTAGATTAGCAAAACTCTGGTATGCATTGGGCCTGTGAAGATATGCAAGCTTTTGTTATTTCTTGATTCCATTACTGCTTGATTCTATGTCAGTGAGTTACGTTTAGTTAAACTGAGAAAATAAAAAATGTAGTTTTGCTGGTCAGTATACTCATATTTCATTTTAGTATCGTTGTTTTTACTTTGATAGTGAGCATTATTTTCCAACTTCTATTTGCATAACAGCAGTAGGGACGGAATTGTGCATTATCTTTTGTGGAAATTAGATTAAAATTTGCATTATATTTCAATCCATATGTGGCTTATAATGCCCTCTAGTCAGTCGTGAATCTCAGTGAGTCTCAAACTCTCAAAAGTTTGTGTAAAAGAGAAACCATCCAGATACTTAAAGCTTAGGAGCTGCTTTTATGAAATAAAATCTATGGACAGCTGCTGCAGCAACACTATACTTTCAGAAACTTCAAAGTTCATCTCTGCTTGGACTTGATTAAGATTACCTGATATGTCTGACAACATTTTCCCGGTTGCCAAGGTGCACTTGAAACTAAGATCTGATCGGTTATTGCCATGGTGACACACGAGCAGCTTCTGCAGGATGAGGCTTCGCAGCAGGCAGCTGATTTGCACCTCATGCAGGTGCAGTGTGTGTGTGCAGCAGCAGCCAGTACTCTCTCAAACACTCTCGCTAGTTTTTCCCAACTGTTTCCATGTCCTCATCCCTCCACCCTGCCGCCCACCCCTCCCCTCACAAAGCCTTTCCTGCCCGCCTGAGAAGCAGAGGCTCGGCCTGGTGGCGGTGACCTCACCCTCGGACCCCCAGGAGACACTGTCCATTACGCTTTCCAGCTGTCTCTCAGTCCAGCCAGTTACCCCAGCTCGGATTAAAATAGCATCGGCTACTCAACCTCACATCCGCTGCCTATTAGCACTCACATGTGCCCTCACCGCTGCCCCTGTCATTGTTTTATAGGAGGACTGGTGGTAGAGTGTTAATGGTATAGCACAGAGTTTACAAAACATAACAGCAAACTCAAAAAACAGATGTGTGGCGGCAATGAATTCTCTCATGCAAAGTGCACTTATTCTCTTTAAAATAACCCTCAAATAATCTTTTTTCATCTTTATTCCGAATTATGTTAATGAACCATCCTTCAAGTAACTTTATATTTCATGTAACTGAAACCATGTGAGATGCCTGTTAGAGCTTGTGTCTTTTTATGAAATTTATAATGTGCTACAAGCCAAAATGATTTACAGCTTAGTTATGTGTTGTATTATATAAGCTTATCCTATCAGCTGTCAAATATATGTAATTGGAACTAAGTGATTCACTCTGAAATGCTGCAAAGTAGGATAAGAATAATCTGTGTTTAATGAGTAAATGTACTTAGTTACTTTCTACATTTTTGGGAACCCTGCAGATGAGGAATTGTGTGCAAATGTCACACATCTTTAGCCCTCACACAGCTGAATGAGGTCACCTCTGCTGATCCATCGCTGCTGGGCTACGTTTGACATAACTGCAGAGGAGGATGATGTTAGGAAGTGACATGTGAAAAAAAATTGAGGGCGGAGTTGGCAAAAGAGCTACGTCTGGCAAAGATGATTTAATAAAGGGTCTAGAGCGAGTGTTTTGGATAGACATTTTTATTTGTCTGTCAGCATACAAGGTATGTCAGGACTAGTAGCGTTCTCACTAAAAAAAAGAAGAAATAATCGAAAAAGTATTGTCCCTCAGGTGGTGAGGCATCTGGTGTCCCTCAGACAACAGAAACCCTTCGACGGAGAAAAGAAAAGTGTTGCGAAGGAGATAAAGATCTTTGGTGACAAGAAGCAAATGCATTGCAGATAACGACATGCGACGACACACGTATTCACAACCACAGTTTGAACTGATCATCTCTGGCTCCAACAGGCTGTTGTATGGAAGCTGCTCTGGGTGAATGTATAAGAACTGCAGAGAGGAGGAGTGTCCAGAGCATAAAGCTGCTTTGCAAGACGGGAGAATTTAGGAGGGAGCATTTTCAGTCATAGGTGCACAAAAAACAGTCTGTTGTGAGAGTTAATTGTGTAAATGTGATAAAAGAGGCAATCATTAAACATATTTTTTTGAGTCATTTTCTCAATACAATAGTGTAAAAATACTTTAGTAAAAAATAATCCTACTGAGGTAATAATCAGCAGAATTTACTTTTAGCAGGGCTATATAGGAATCTAGAAAAGGCAGCAACTTAAAAGTACCTGTTCTGCTAAGATTGCTAAAACTAATAGATCAGCACATGTTACTGTTGTAGCTGGTCAGAGGGCTAATTACCAGGAGAGAGTTAAATTGTCTTATGTAAAATTCAATTTAGAGCTGGGAGGTTCAAGTGTAGTGGAATATAAAGTACAATATTTAGCTCTGAAATCTAGTGTGAAATATATATACTGGGTCTGAACCTCTAAGTATCCTGAGTATCAGGTTCCGTTTTCGCATGTATGAAGAGTGTTGAGGGCCAAAATGTGCACAAGAGCTGGGATCTCACAGAAGTTGAGTCTGCAGGTGTAATAAACTGAACTGGCCCAACAGCAAGTGAATTCATTCACAGTAAACCAAAGAACAAAACATATATCATTCAGTCACCACCTTCACTGCTTAGGATAAACTTTGTCACACAATACATACAAAACGTGCAACATTTTCCAGCCTTTCTGTAGATTTGTTTAGTCATTTTTGCGTGCAAATCCAATCCAAGTACAGGGGGTCCTCAGTTTATGGTGTCCTCGATCTACAGCATTTCATTGTTACGTCGGAACTGGTTACGTGGAACTAGTTGGCGAGCGGAGCGGATGAATCCGTTGTCACGCGGCGCTATAAGATGGCTTTGTTAACATAGGCCAGTTGTACGCCGTCTTGGACTGTGCTAAATTCGCAAACTTTTTGTCCTTCATTATAACTCCCAAGCATAGGTCAGACTCTTCTGATGGCAGTGTTTCAAAGAAAAGGAAAGCTATGTCCTTCAGAAACAGGAATTGAAATTAGATCAAATAAAATGCTCGGAACAGGGCAAAACACCAACAAACATCGGCATTATCAGATCAAGTTTTAAAACACTGCAACGTGTTCCGTTATCTTGTTGTAAAATGACTCATACATGCATGAAAGTCATTGGTATTCATGATTTTTCCGAAGAACTGATCAATATCGTGATGTACGTAATGGCTTTGTCTACATTTTTGCCAGAGTTCTGACTTGGCTTAAGTGAGGCCGTCGTAACGGAACTTCAGTCGAGGACCCTTGTAGTTTATAAACAGCTCTTATCAGCTAAGAGGGGACCGTAATGTGTCATTGGAGTTTTAAATAAAACCATCTTTGCGTAAAAGACAAAAAGGCAAAGAGCCACTGGTTTAATTTTTAACTGTGTTGTGGGTTGCCAGTGAACTGTAGTGAAATGGAGTACCTCTAGCTTTTATAGTTGAAAAATAAGTAGTGGTTTTGTGTAAAGTTTGTGCCTGGTTAAATGTGTTTTAGCACCAAGAGAATAGAAGTCAGATTTAATATGTTGGTAATACGTCTCACTGAATTTTGCCACACATTTTCAGCATCGCATACTCAATTACACACAAAAGCAACGTTCTATTGTTGTAGCTAGTGTAAACAAAGAGAGCACACTAGACAGAGAAAAACCAGTACCTACGGCAACATCATGGATAATTGTAGTAAACTGTCACTTTTGTAAGCAGAACTGCACTTTAAAGTTCAAGAACACATGAGGCTGTGATTTTATAAAAGAAAATGTTCTTTTATTTAGTTCAATTTTTCGTTTCTTTTATTACAGAACAATCCTCCGCCTAGTAGATTCACCAACTACTTTTAATGACTTAATAACACTTTGTTTAACATCATGTTCCCTAAAGTTATTTTTGGCTTTGGATGGCACTTTAGATTGAGGAAACAGACTGATGTCTCTTTACTGTAACTGACTGAATAATTGACTAACTGCCTCAACACACTGACTGGCTTCTCATGGTAAAGTAAAAAAAAACGGCAAACACCGGCTGTCTGAGACATACATAATGATTTGAAACTGAACCATTAGAAACTCAACAGGCCTAATGACGAATGCAGGAAGGAAATTTTTGCTGCAGTTAGTGTGTCCCCTAAATCATTCATCGTGAGCCCATCGCACACCTCAAACCCTCCCAAAATCAATTGAACCAAAAACTGTTTATGCATTCACCGCATATGCTCTGTGGCACATTACGTTCTGCAATGCAAATAAGGGTGCAGGTAATGAAGCTTATGCAGTGTGAAAAGGCCAATTACTCTAGTATGTGGTGGCTGGGACAAGAGTGTGCTTGGGCTCCCTCCAGGCTAAAGACAGAACCTAGTAAACACCTCATCAGCTGATGAGACACACACAGACACACACACAGCGCCGAGGATCCTCATGACTATTGTGAAATACACAAAAGCACACATTCCTCTAAACGGCAAATGTACAGGAGTGTGTAAATATGCAAAAAAGCACATGTAGATGGTTAGATGTAAACATAAACACGTAAAAGGTGCAAAAAAAAGTGCACATGCGTGGAAAGATTTATACACAAATGGCAAAAAATATCCCAGCTATCTGCATTTTTAGTAACCTTGCCAAGAGATGAGCAGGGAGGGGAGGAAAGGCGAGGCAGAGAACTACATGATCCGAAGATCCCTCCTTTGTGTCTTCTTTGTTTGCTGTTCATTTGTCATATGCTTTGCTATCTGTACGGGAACAAGCCGCGTCTTGCCATACGTGCGCACATGCTATAAATGTTCTTTTTTTTTCACACGATAAAATTTCAGAGCTGAGAAAAGTAAAGCCTGGCAGAGGAGAGAGCAATTCGAGGAGACGTGGAATGGCAGGCAGACGGAGAGGAGAAAACAGGAGAGACATGCCGTGGGAGGCCACTTGTGTCACCAGTTGCAGAGGGTGCGTGGTGGGGGAGGTGAAAATTAAAGCACGCAGGCGGCGTCTTGCACCTCGGCCCCGGCTGAACCCCCCTCCCTGGCCCTCGTCGGTGTCAGCGGCCTGCATGTGTGTGCGATGGGTTATGGAGTGGTGGGGAGGAGGGGAGTAGTGGGTGAGGGATATCTCAGGGGTGAGGAGGAAATGCACAGGTGAGTCACAGGTGGAGCCGCCGTCGCACACGCTGCATATTTGAGGAGTATGATCACGGGGCGGAGGGGCACCGGAGCGTGGGGCGCGCCATGTGCCTCCCTGCTCGTCAGACAAATTATTCTGATGTCTCATTGTGTGGAGCAGGGAGTGTGGACTGGAAGACCTGTTGGTTGTGTTGAAAGACGGAATCGATTGTAGTCTTTTCCTGAACGCTTCAAAAGAAGAAAACTGGTCTCTGTCAGCAGACACATTTAGACGCATGTGAATAATCTGCTAGTGTGTCCTGTTCAGCTCTGTGTGAAACTACCCGGCAAGTAATTTGTAGTTAAACTTCCCTGGAAAATTAGCTAAATTCTGCTAAATCCTCATTTATTTGACTGAAATTGTTACAGAAAGAGTTATTTTTTAAAACAGCCTGTCCACCCATTTTCATCATATTTTTTACACATTAAAATTTGAGGTTATGTTTGAACGACTATATCTCAGGAACTATTGGAGGTAAAAGTCAAGGCTTAAATCCAAGGCCTTCTCCATCAGGGCCCCTCAGCTTTGGAACAACCTGCCTGAGGAGATGAGGCTCACCGAATCAGTAATTTCTTTTAAATCACTTCTTAAAACCCACTTTTATAAACTCAACTTCCAGTAAAGTTCTCCTTTATCACTATGTTCTTCCTGTCAAAGCACTTAGTGAATGTTCTTCTGAAAGTTGCTGTACACATAAAATAAGAATAATTATTATTATTATAAAAATCTAAACTTTTCACCATTATTTCTCATTTTACTGTTGATTTAGAATCTGCAAAATTGGACACGAAGTTCAACAGAAATAACTCCCCCCCCCCACCCCCACCCCCGTTTTTGTTAGTAAGTATTCCATATTACAACATATTCAGTTGATTTGTATTATTGTAACATGAAACTACACTTGATTCAAAAAATATCACTAGCTGGCTTATTTTATATGTGCTCAAAGATGGGACATTTTATGACAGCTTTGATTTATTTTTCATACTTCAAGTCATCCATAATGAAGGACTATTTGATCTACTTGTCCAATATTACAGATTCTTAACCCGGATCAATGCCATGATGAGAAATAGCAGTGAAAGGTCACATTTCAGGCCTTTATCTTTTAAAAACTACTAAAAGTGGATTGAAGGATTATAAAACACTGTACATATAAATGTACATTTTCACCGGCATCATTTTAAATATCCATAGTTTATTAAAAAAAATTCAAGAAAATCAGAAAAGGTTGAATAGAAGGTGATTTGAGATTAAATAACTCACATTTATGCTATACTGTTTCTTAGGTGTATTTTTTGTTCTTATTTGTTTGTTTATTTGAATTATGGAGGCTGAATTGGCAATTATAAAGTCTCAACAGCAATTTGTGTGCAAGTTCATTAGGGTCCTTTCACAGAAAGCTCATATCCATCAGATGAGTGATTAGATGGATGACATGGCAGCATGTAGTAAATCTGTCTCTCAACAGCCTTTTAACATCACATAAGAACAGCGTCAGTGACATCTGGCAGCTGTGGAGGGCTAATTTCTAAATCACACGAGGTCCGTCAGTAGCAGTAATCCTCTGAAAAGTTTAGCAAGTTACTGTGATGTTGCTTTTGCCAGATATTTTTTCACAAACCAAAGTATTAGAAAACATTTGGCCTGACCTGCTGGTTAAAAAGTGAAAGCACCATCAAAGCTGCGACACATTAACCTGAATCCCATTCATCGTGGAAGCATCGGTGTCTACAGAATTTTCACTAGTTCATCCAAGTAGATGTT
Organism: Acanthochromis polyacanthus; assembly: GCF_021347895.1. Classification (NCBI taxonomy): domain Eukaryota; kingdom Metazoa; phylum Chordata; class Actinopteri; family Pomacentridae; genus Acanthochromis; species Acanthochromis polyacanthus. Next base: position 11,373,258 of record NC_067130.1, read on the forward strand.
GAGATATTTTACAAGATAAGGTATCGAGTTTGTTGTGGTGGTCCTGCCCTTAATTTAAAGTCTAAAGATGACCTTGTCTTTATGGTTCCTCTTCTGAGGACTATAAATGTCTGTACATACGTAGCAATCCATCAAGAACTCGTTGAGATGTTTCTCTAATTTGATTTATTTTATGATCAAAAACCTCCATGTCTGTCCCTGCCCTCTGAATACGATTTTTGGGAGCATAAAGATAACTTGATAGGTTTTATACATATGTTTTTGCTGAACTATTTATCCATTCTAACCTTTGTACATATGTAGCCTTGGTGGCTCTGTAACCACACCTCAAGAGAAATCCTTTGCTCACGTCATAATTCCTACAGCCCCATCAAATGTCCTTTAACAAAATATAACTGTAGATCATAACAAACAGAATGGGGTATTTTAGTATGGACGACAGTCTCTTTAATGCACACAGATTTAAATCTAAACTCAGTAGCCTAACTATGATGACTCCATGAACATGTGAATCTATTTCACCCTTTCACTTAACTTTATTTTATTTAGAAGCATCAAAATTTAATGTATAAGATTACAATTTACAGTTCTGCAATTTCATTTAGCAGATGCTTTTGTCCAAGCAATGAAAATAGATACAGAAAAAAGAACAGCAAATTGTGACATGCAAAGACGACTGTAACCTTAAAATAGTTTTGCATCATTAAGATCCTATTTTGTCTGTTTTGTACAATAGTTGTGAAAAATCTGTAAGCATTCACCACAATTTATTTCTCATTAAAGCTTGAAAGTATTTTTTTGTAATTTGTACTTGAACTCTTTATGCAATTTAAATAAAAAAAAGTAACATTTCAGTTGCTCTGCCTTAACTCTGGGCATTCTACGTGGAAAATAGTTTTAGCAAAATTAGAGTTTCACTTGTCTAGAAGTTCATGGGAATGTGCTTGTTGTTCACAGCAAATAGGAAACAATGAAGCTCATGTGTAAGCTGAATTATTTATATCCTGTGCGAAGTAAATAAAATGTTGCATGTTCATGTGATGAAATTTTCACAGAGAAAGTTTCTCTCGGACTGTGTGTGTGTGTGTGTGTGTGTGTGTGTGTCTGTATTTATTTCATTCACATCCTATCTTGACCTATGTGACTCAGCATGGGTTTCTGCGGTCATATAATCGGGATGCCCTAGCACATAGACCATAATCATCTTCTTTTCCGTCTCTCAACATTAAAGGCTGCTCATTTTTTCAACCATGTAATAATAGGGAACTTCCAATTCATGCCTTACAACGGCTTGTAACTTTGTACAAATCACATGGCCATCAAAAAGCTGCCGCTTCCCCGCTGGTGTTTATGTCACTTGGTTTTAAATTTTTAAAACAAAAAAGCTGAGCAAAATTCTTCAGAATTTTCTAGAAATGTGTTTTGGTTGAAGTCGGTGAATTGTTGCAGATATCACGAGGAAGAAAAGAGGACAGAAAAGACAGAAACGGAGACGGTGAAGGTCAGTGTTGTAGACAGAAGGAGTGACAGGAGACGAATCTCTGAGAAACTCTCCAAATAAAGCAGCGACATGGGAGGAGGGAGTAATCTCTCTGCCTCACCCGAGGAGAGGAGGGTGGGGAGAGCTTGGACCTCACTGCACACACACACAACACACACACACACACACACACACACACACACACACACACACACACACATGCGTTTCCATGCAAACAACTTGGCCATGCCGGGCGGTTAGGTGGGAGGATGTAAGGGAGAGGGCTACACCCTTATGCGAAGCTTTGTTGTGTGACACATAGACAGCCCACCCTAACATTCCCACCCCTATATTTGGCCTTGAATACAATTGCAGGTTTGAGAGTGACAAATCGGACTGGGGCAGGCAGGCAGACTTCAGCTGAGGACAAGGGCAAAATTACACGAGGAGAAGGGGAAACCGCCACAGTGGAGCGGTTGTTTTTGCAACAGTATTAAAGATAAGAAAGAGCCTGTCCAGCTCAAACAGAGAACAACTCATTTTAAATCTGATTTGTTGTATCTACTCTCAGATAAAAGCGTCTGCTAAATGAAAATGTAGAAATCATTTACAAAGCTCCAAAGCTGTGGATTTAAATCTTTGTGTGTGGATGTTGTTAGTAATATTTGCAGCTTGGAGTGTTTTTCTCCTTTTCTCTCCATTTTGTCTGCTTGTTATAAACCCAGTGCATGCTGGGAAATAGACAAGAAATAACAAGATATACATATATATATATATATTTTTCAATGTCCGGATTAATAAATGAGAAATATTTTTTTTCTAAAAATGTCTGTAAAGTTGTGGGTTTGTGATTGAAAAAAAAAGATCACACAGATGAATATTTTTTATGTTTAAAAAGTGTCATTTTGCCAATAGTTGTGCAATTATTTGTCTATTTCTGGGACATTGCAACCAATGCAATATGCACTGTGTCTAAATATGCAAAACCATAAATAAAATTCAGTTGGTTTTCATAATAAAATATTGATAGTAAAATACTATAATGCCATAAATTCAGTGGTGGTTTAGTTTCAGTCGTTAAATTTCACAGGTAATTATTCAGTTGCTTCACAAAATTCAAACCATTGCAGCCTTTTGGTGCTCATTTGAGTTATCTTACCCTATGTTCTCTTTTCTCTTATTTCTCTTATTTTAAGACAGAAGCATACTTAATTGTGATATAATGTTTTATAAACAAATTTCAAAGACATTACAGCACGGGAGGAAGAAAAAAACAGTACGTGTGACTTTTTCTAAATCAAAAATATTAACCTTAAAATGTAAAATAACACAGTAGTTGAATTCTAAATGCACCTATGCACCTGCAGTATAAATAGTTAAACTGTGCACAAAAGTAGAATAGAAAAAAAAGCAAACGCCATATGTGTGTATGCGTTGTTTTTTGTTTATTTTACTACCCTGGTGTTACACGTCTCATCTATGTGTGTACATGTGAGCGTACAGTGAGTGCGTGCTTGTGCTGTATGACTGTGTTTATAATTATGCATGTGTGTTGTGTGTGTGTGTAATTCTCTGCCTATATATGTGTGTGTCGGGGTAATTACACAGTAGTGGACTGGTGGTGGGACAGTAAATCAACTGTAGAATGACTTGGATTGGTCCGCTATGCCGGCAGCACTCCTCACTCTAACCGGTCATCAGGGAGGGATACACTCTTAGAATAAATACTGTGTGTCTACAGTGTGTGTGTGTGTGTGTGTGTGTGTGTGCAGGCATGCGTGTCTATACACATCTGTGCACACACTGAATTTTCTGTATGTTTCTGTTTGCATGTGCGCACATGTTTTGTCAGTCTGACGCGGTGTGTCCACATGTGTGCTATGCAGTGTGTGTGTGTGTTTGTGTGTGTGTATATGTGCACGTGCAGCGGCATGGGCGTGTCGGTGCACGAGTGTATTCGTACGTGCACGAACGTTGGTGGTGTGTCAGCAGAGTTCCTCACCCAAACAGGTCATGAAAAAGGGACTCTTGACTGCTGCCTTTTCACCGCAGCAGCCACTGGGCCTGCAGCCACCACGGTTAGCTGCTATTAAAAACACTCTCCACAAACCCAGAGTGAAAGAAATATTTCAGTGCGTCACTCACATTTTAAAGGCATTTGTCAAATTTTATGAGATGGCCCTGCCAGCAGAATCATTATCAGTTATAGTATATGTTTTTGTAATGTTATGGATTGGTTAGTTTTGGTTTGCTATGTCCAGGTTGGAGGATATATTTTAAGTCATTCACTGAACTAAAAGAAGCAATACCACAATGCATAAATATTATATTGCAAGAAAAAACACTAGGGCATTCATTTTGATTAATTAATTACAGAAAAAAATGATGTGTTAAAAAAAAATGCATTTAATCGCACTTTTCTCAGTTCCCTAATTTGCGGCACACCGTTAACACTGATGCACACTACAGGCCAGTAGGTGGCAGTAATGAACCTAAAGTCTTGTTTGCCAGCTGCGAAAAAGATGCACAGGATGCACTGTAATGGGCCACTAGCTGGTCACAAGACAGCGCTTTAGCTTCAGTCCAGTAGCAATGTCAGACCAACACGGTGGCTTATCCGCAAACTTTCTTTGTTATTACACAAACACTTCAGCAAAAAGCATTTCCAAAAGCATTTGAGGTGAGAAATAAGCTGTACAGTTGCTGAATCTGTCCTCATTTTAATTCAATGACAGCTAGTTTAGATGTTTAACGAATATTTCATGATGCGTCGAACCTCTGCTGCCCGCACCGAATTTGAATAAAGTAGAAGTCAAGTCGACTTTTTGAAAATGAGCTCTGGGGAGACGCAACACACTGCAATGCAAGCAGCATGCATTGCGGTGCGTTTCACATAGACAACAAATGGGACGCGAGAAATTGACGATCACGCCAGCCCATAATAGACCACTTTTCAAGACACTGAAAGTGCTTGAGTTTACAGAAAGTCTTAAAATGGTGAATATTATTGCTATAATTTGACTATGAGCTTGCAGTAATCTGCGAGGGTAGTAGACAGATGAAAATGCAGATAAATATAAATGAAACACAAAATTTTTTGCTGTATGTCTGTATGTCTATTCATCGATTCAGTCATCAACCACAATTTTTTTGAATTGAAAAACTTATGTGTCAAATATTGCTATTTGGCAAAAATGTGATTAATCGTGATGAATTAATTACAAAGCCTGTAATTAATTAGATTAATTTTTTATTACATCTCACCACTAAAATAAACAGACATCAATTACTGTAATTTAGTAAAATTACATTAGTGTCATCAGCAAAATGTATCAAATGTATTTTAACTGTCCAAAAAGTGCACTATCCGTCAAAAGTTTGAACACACCTTCGCATTCAATGCTTTTTATTATTATTTATTTTATTATTTTCTACATTACAGATTAATATTGAAGATTAACACTCTTTACGTACAACATAATTCAATATATATTCTTTTATAGTTTTGAATAAAAACCATTGAATGAGAAGGTGTGTCCAAACTTTTGACTGGTCGTGTATGTATCTGAAATTGAAAATAAAATCAATTGATATTGCATTAAAGCAGCAAGTCTCAGCTTTAGTTTGAGCAGGTTGCTGGGTTAGTCATATGTGAGATGGAGTACCTTTTATAACTTAATGCCGAAACTGCAAAGGTTCAAAACTAACTGGACATTTGGCACCAAAAAAATTCCTGGAATCTTTGTTGCTTTTTCAATATTAGTTTGTTCTTAAAAGAGCTCACACATGGCTCAGAGCTCACTCTGACAGAATTTTTAAAGTTGCCTAAAGACCAAGAAGAGGATAATAATGAGGCTCAGTAAAACAAAAAAAATCGATCTTAAATCAGGTACATTCTAGTAAGAACACCTATTTGTGTGGTTAAAAAAAAAAAAAAAAACATGAGAAAAAAACCTTATGACTTCACTGCAAGTCAAGAATGCTCAGGTAAACACGTTTCCTTGTCAACAACCAGGAGAATGCTCTCACAGGATTCACCACAAGATTTAAAAACAGAAGGTCAGGTTGTAGTTCACAGCAGCATACAAAAGAAGACCAGCAGAGCCGAGAGAACAAAGTTCTGTGTTCCTGTAGAAATGAAAAGAAGCAGCTCATGACCCAAAGCAAACCGCCTCATCTGTCAAACATGGTTCTGTTTTTGTCCTGGGTGTGTTTAGCTGCCAATGAAACCAGCACTTATTGATGATTTCACTGCTGAGATTAGCAACAGGATGAGTGTAGAGGTGTTCAGGTGCTTTCTGCGTGGTCAGATTCAGCCAGATCCATCAAAACGCAGTGGACGATATTTCATCATTCATCTGGACGACCAACCTAAACATGTAGCCAATGCAGGAAAAGCGTGAAGAGGTGAAAAAACGTCAACGTCGGAGAAAATTGCCCGTTCAAAACCGAAGTTAGAGGCCTTACAATAAGCAAGAGATTAAAATGGCTGCATTGCAGGCTTGAAAGAGCGTCATGAGGAAGATACAAAGTGTCTGCTGATGTCTGTGGACTAAATACTTTAGACAGTCATTGACATATTAAATCAGATTTTGCTGAACAACTGAGTGGTTCAGGTGTGTGCTCACAGTTTTCATAGGAACTATCCCTTTAGAAGAAACTAGTCTGATTAAAATCTCAAAATGTTTGGCAAATGTAGCTCTTATGAATGTCATGTAAATTAAAAAAAGTAAGTATGTGGCCTTATTTAAGCCTGATGAGTGTGTTTGTGTATGTGTGTGTCTTCGTGATGATGTTGAAACTGCCACTTCTGCCAACACACAGAACGTGACTGACTCCACAACTCAGAAATCAGAAACGAACGCAGGCATGTTCCAGCATGAGTCACGCATACACACACACACACACACACACACACACACACACACACACGCGCACGCACACAGACTGTCCAGATTATTGGAACCAGTGATCATTGGCAATAAACGCCAATCAGCTTGCCTGCGCGTTTGTATATGTACCTCTTCCTTTACAAAGCATAAATGTGAAATGTGGACACACAGTCCTCCTGTCGCTGCACATTGGGTGCCTTTTCGTACTATTTCTTCACGATGAAAAGAATCCAGTTTCTGCTGTGCACATGACCCACAATGCACCTGGCCTTACTAAAGCCACACACACAACAAAAGTTTGTATTCTTGATCGTATCGCATCTTTAGCCACGGTGACAGTGAAACCCCCAGCCTCCACTCACCATGACTACCACAGGCCAACCGCACGCACACACACACACACACTTCTGCTATCTCTCTACTGGTCTGAATTTGTGGTGACAGCCCACATGTCCTCAGTGTGGGTATGGTTACTTTTGAAGTCTAATAGTTTACATATTATGACTTACCCTGTTTAAAATGTAACAAATACTTTAAGGTATTTTAATATATTTAGTTCCTGTAGTAAGGGGATTCTGTTATATCATGGGCAGCAATGGGAAGAAAAAACATCCCCCTCAACAGGAAGAAACTTCCGGCAGAACCAGGATCAGGGAGGGCGGCCGTCTGCCTCAACCAGTTAGGGTGAGGTGACAAGAGATAAGGAAAGCAGAGACGTTAGACAAACAATGCAGAAGAGAAGAACAAACACTGGAGAGGTTGGTGAGGCCAGACCAGAAACTTAGCTGTGCAGAGAGGATGAAACACAAACCACAGGAGGGAGAAAACACAAACACTGCACTCCAAACTAAATACTTTTTCTTGGTACTTTAAGTCTGCACTGTTTCATGCAGTAGTCATACAATTGGCACACACGGCTTTGTCATAATCTCGCGCCTTAAACTTTAACCGCTGCAGTCTGTAGTGCGAGATGAGCTGTTATTTGTCTCCACGCTCTCAGTGTGTCAAGCTTGTTTATAGTCACGTGAGGCATCGTGATGTACGTGATGCAACTACGCAGAGGATTGTGGGTCAGAGTGGCCAGAAAGTTTGGTACGACCAATCATAGCACGGGAGGCGGGAGTTAATGCTGTTTCATCTTCAGCGCCTGGATTACCCATAAAACACCAAGCATATTGTTTATGCAAGTGTTCAACTTCAGCTACCTTGGTAATGCTTCGCCTCGAAGATGATGCCGGAGGAGGAGGAGGGGGGCCAAAGCGAATCTTTTTGTGGTCTCTTGGCGTTTTGGATGGCGTTAGTTGTTGCCTCTTTTCACTTGACGTTTCCGACGATGAGGAGGAAGTGGATGGCTCGTTACTTTCGGCTTCTTGCCATTGTTTGTACAGAGGAAAATCCCGTTCCAAACGTGTGAGTAAATTTAAGCAACTTTTACACATACGCACCGACTTGGTTTGGCTCCGATTTAAAGTTATTTCTAACACCGTTAATCATTCGGAAGGAGTCTTTTGTTGCGTAGCCTGTTCAAAAATAAGTGTTGTACTTGAGAGTACCCCATGTATTTTGCAGAATTTTGTGACAAAAATGGCAGTAATCATTCACCGTGACGCTTTCTCGGCTGCATGCCATTGTTGTTTGGACTACATGGACTTCAAGGTCGATTTGTTTGTGCGTCACATCCGTGTTACGCTGATTGGTTCTTTCTCGTTCAAGCTGCATTCGTTAGCCCCTCCTTTTTGAAATCGTCTCCTATCATCACAATGCCAGACTGCCTTTATTTGTATTTATATGAATACATAAATAAAGTCAGTCTGGATTTTCCAGGCAACTAAGGGATGATTCAGTGACACCTGAATCAAGTTTTGAACCTGACATAAAAGTAGAGAGGATGTTTGGTTCCTGATCCCAAACTGGGAGCTGGTTTCACAGAAATAGAGCCTGATAATTGAAAGCTCTGCCTCCCTTTCTACTTCTGGAAAGTCTGCCGATCACAAGTGAACCTGCAGTGAGAGCAAAGTGCTCTGTTAGAATGATACGGTACAGCAGGGTCTTTAAGACACAATGGAGAGTGGTCATTGACGTGAGAAGAAGGATCTCAAAGACTATTTCAGATTTTAAAGGAAGTCAGTGAAGCGTGTTGGATCAAATGGAGTTTCTGTAGCATCCTTAAAATAAGAAATTACAGCAGTCTAACAAATGCATGGACTAGTTTTTCAGCATCCCTCTGAGACAGATTTTTTTCTCATTTATGTGCAGAGAAAGAAGACTGACCTCGAGACTGACTTTATTTGTGACTACTGAAATATATTATATTTGATAACTTTTCTAAAAAAAAAAGTTTTAAACTGGGCAAGAAATCTGATAAGTCTTAAAAACATAGCTGTCAAATTTTATTACATTTTCTTAATTGCAACCTTTATTAAGACTGAGATGTAACAGTTTTAAAGCACAATGAACTCTTTTCACAGAAAAGGAAGAAATATAACCATAACCTCAAACCAAGTCTATGCAGAGGTCGCCTCCATTCTGAGAGGTTTAAGCTGTACACTTATGTAAACACTTCTGGATTCAACTCTCTTGGGTGTTTCTTTGTTTGGACTAATCCATCCAACTGGTGAATTAGTCTAACTGGCCTCAAGTTTGAAAGATTTCAGGTCATTTTATTGCACCACTAAAGGAAAACAGAAAAGAAAGGAAAAAAAAATTCTGTTTTTTCAAAGCACCTTGATAAGTATTTCAGTTGAATCACCTTTTAATGAAACATATATGCTTGGATGTCATACACTGACGCAGGGAGGGTTTTAAAAATAACTCCAAGTTCAGTAACTAAAGACATGCAAACGAATACCATAGCAACTCCGTGCTTAAAGAGCTCACCTGGCTGAGTTCAGCACGAAAGTGAACTATCTGATTGCAGTGCTCGATCTATAACTTTTATTTTCTATTATAAGCAGAAAAAATCAGCCCGCAATAAGTGTCAAGTGGTTTTAAAGCAGTTCACACCTGCTTATACGAAGCCAGCAGGAGAACAAATAAAACGCACTGCAGCAGCTGTGGAAAGAAAATGTGATGTTTAAGACATCAAGACTGATGGAAAAGCCACTTTACTGACAAAATACAATATATTTTATATATTCTCTCCCTATATGTAATTAAAAACAAATCAAAGAAGGTACATTTGAATTAAAATTTGTTTATTCATTACATTTTTTTTCACAATTCAATCTTGTTATTTCTCAGTTCTTATTCTCAATCATATTATTATCCCCCGCCTCCACAAAGTGGAAAAGGGGATATAGGTTTGGCCTCCGTCCGTCCGTCCGTCCGTCCGTCCGTCCATGCGTCCGAGATGAAGGGGACAGCTTTTCTCGGAAACTATTACAGCTAGGATTACGAAATTTAGTGTGTAGCTTCACACCATGGACACCTTGATCAAGTTCGAAAATGAGACCTGTGTGATAATATTTAACAGAGTTATGGCCTTTGATCACTATCTTGGATATAGACTCATAGACATCACATGTGGCGGGGGATATTGATGACCATGTCGTCTTGTTTCATTTGGGTGTTAGTAGAAAAGTCAAATCAATGACTCAGATAAACCCAAATAATATGGTCCTATTTTGGCAATTTATTTTATTTTATCATAATGAACAGATTAAACTTTTTTAATAGCCACAATGCCAGTTACACTCTCATATCTGTGTTGCAGTCTTAATATATTTTAGCAGTTTAGCATCAAATCTGAAAGCCTTAAAATGCCAGTATGATTACAGCCATGACACACAGACACACAGACACACACACCTCCATCATACCAAAGAGAGAGGGAGTTTTAATTTTAAAAAAAGAAAAACAAGAGAAGGTCCAGAGGAGCCCACAGTCTCTCAGCCTTGTGTGGGATGTAGTTTGGCTGGGCATGAACGCAGCATAACCCGACACACTTTTTCATTTTCCCCCTTCCAGACAAGACACAAGCACGCACACACACACAGACACACACACACACAGATGTTGTGTTTCGTAATTTTAACACCCCACTCTGACCCGAAGGCACCTCTTGCTATCACTGTGCTCACTGTACGGTTCAGACAAGGTCAGTTAGTGGGCTGAGAGTTCTGTTTTAACACCCCTAGTTGGAGTCCTGCCCGACACACACACACACACACACACACACACACACACACACACACACACACACACACACACACACACACACACACACACAAGGAAAGGGAGTGAATGTCAGTCAGAAAATGTAGCCACATCATGCAAAGAAATATGGGAGAGCAAGTTACTGTAAAACCAAAAGGTGATATTTAAAAAGCTACTTTTTTACAAAAACAGAAGGCGACATACCAGATCTCATTCATACCAGTAAAACCAAGCAGATACTGTGAGACAGCTATTTATACAGACTTCACATTGAAAGTGCACATCAGCTTATTATGATAGGAAACAGTAAGTCACTGTAACAAATCCTGTGTATCGCATGTCTCCAAAAAAGCGGTCACAAACACGTTTACATTGTTGTGTTAAAATGCAAGACTGTGAATGCAACTCTTCACCTTTTTTTGAACTTTCCTTTTGTTGTCAAGTGGATTCAATTACTCCAACACTTACTCATGTCCAGACAGCATAATGCCACTGCATAGGCCCATAAATGAGGAGGACTAGAATAGAATAAAGTGCCAGCGCATTGACACGAGGGAGATGGTGTAATGAAAAATCCCTGAAGACTGACGCAAATGAAGAGTAACACACACACACACACACACACACAGAGAGAGAAAAACATGTCATCAGCATCTGTCACGAACGTTCAGACTAAAAAGTTAGTTTAACAGATTTGAACAAACACATGACATCGTGTTGGGTTGTGTCTGTTTTTGAGAAGCGGTTACATGAGAATGCAACTCTGGGATGGTTTTATAGTTAATTGCTTCATTTTGGGTCGGCTTTGTGCCCCTTCAGTCGTTATTGTGACTTCACTGGGATGTTGAAGAAAGAAATGTGCAGTTTGACACAAAGAGGCTGATTTCATTTACATCTGCATTAATCGGCTTCTCTGTGCTTATCTTAAATCTCACTCTAAGTATGTAAAAGTATGACTTTGTGACCGTAAGCTTGTTTGCAGCGGTGTATTGCAGGCATATACTGACTTATGTATCAGTCAGTATTACAGGTATCCACTTCTAAACTCCCTGTGATGTACATCAGTCAGCACACTGATGAAAGAGAACTGTTGGACCAACTATAGTGAGTTGCTTCATTTGGTAACATGCAACTGAATTATGTTAATCCAGTTTAGGTTAACATGTCATATTATTGCCACTGGTTTAACCCTTGTTAAATCAAAATTGACCCGTTTTAAAGTTTTAAAATGTGAAAAAAATACATATTTTCACAGAGAAACTTCTGATGTCCACATTTTCAACATTTTTTGGAAATATTTGAACATTTTTTGGTGGAAAAAAAGAAATTTTTCTTAAGAACATTCACAAAAAACAATCAACCAAAATCCAACAAATTTCGCTGGATTTTGGTTGATTTTTTTGTGAATGTTCTTAAAGAAAATATTAGAGGTTTTACTGACATATATTTAATCACTTTAGATATTTTTAGGATTTTTTTGGAAGATTTTTGCTCATTTTTTGAAAATATTTACAAGAATTTTCTTGGCAAATTTGGGGGATGTTTTTAAAATAAAACTTTTAAGGGAAACTTTTCAGGAGTTATTGGAATTATCTTCCTGAAGGTTTTGCAAATTTTCAGAAATTTGGGGAATTTTTTTGCGGAATTTTGGGATTTTTTTCAAACAAGGAAACAACCCGTAAATGAGGTCAACAGGAGGGTTAAGTTAGATGTATTTAAATCATCATTGAGATTCCTCTCAAATGAGCAGTTCACTTTGCTACACTTTAATTTTAACCTCCTAAGACCCGAGCTTTGGTTGGGCTTGCATTTTAGATTTCTTCTGGTTATTTGGGATAAGGAGTAACTAATAAATATAAGAATTGGATAGTAATAAATATCTGATTATGATGTATATTATACTTATTAAATTTATATTACATTTATATTGTTATTATTGTTGTTGTTACTGTTAATATTATTATTGTTATTATTAGTATTCAATTCCATTCAAGTATTTGCTTCATGTTAAATCTAAAATTTAATTTTGTCATCAGACCTACTTTCTCTAGCTTTTCTTTACTCTGTTATTCTACTAGAAAACAGCATTTGAGTTACAGCAGAAAACTGAAATGTCACAATGATAAGGAGGAGCAAGCCTAAATTTCACCCTTTCCCAGAAAGGATAATACCAGTTTTAAAGGACAGAACGTAATTTCAAGTGGATCGAATCCTTGAAAGGAAACAGTCGTCACCAAACCAGAACGTATTTTACTTCTACTACAGCTCAAATACAGTGTTTACAGTGTAGAGTGCTGCTGGTCAGTTTTGTTCTTCTACACTGGTAAAGGCATGAAACACTCTGTTCTGCCTCTGACTGGCTGGTACCATTCATTTGTTAGGTTGGTTCAGTTTTTGTAAAATGAGATTAAAGGTGCATTAAATCCATTAACAGCAGATATAGATATGTATCAAGAATAGCATCAAGAATTCAGTTTTGAGACACCTTATTTTGAAAATCAGCTTTGTCATTCCGAACCCTTGTTAAAAATAAGCCAATCTAGGTTTCCCTGATCTTGAATATATCTTATATTCATTTATTAAGCCTGTGTAGACAAAAAATAAGAATAATCTGGCTTGCACTGTCTGTCCCAAATCAACTGCTCTAAGACAGAGTTTACAAAAGAAACTACTGGCCCACAGTCTTACATGTCCTCGGGAATAAGGAATAATTCACTTTAAATGTATAAATACGTATAGATGTCTCACCCTATAGTCTGTGAGCCAGTATCGATCGCAAAATCTGCACCTACTCTGTGGCTGATGTTAATTTCATCCTGCTCCTTACCCTCTAAAGTGAAGAAGCAGAAGTGAAGACAAATACTACTGACCCATTTTTGGGTGAACTATATATACAAGAGGAGTCTTACATGTCACTGTTTATAACATTGGGTGTTTATCCTTTGCTGGACTTTAACAAAAAAAAAACTAAAAAAAAACAAACTTGCGGGCATAAATTAAGAGAGCAGCCACTTCTCCAGGCACCACGGCTTGTTTGTCATGTCATGGTTCAATATTCAGCTTCCAAAAAGTGTCCTGTGGAAACTCTGAGAATAGACTTTTTATTGAAGTATGAGAGGGAGGGGGAGTAGATGAATTTTTATTTTTTATGAAACTTTTGAGGGGGGAAAAAACATATGAAACACAAAGAATTTTTTATATGTTTATATTCATCTCTTTTTGGAAGTGTAAAAACACTTCTATAAGGGATCTTTACAGTTTAGTGAAATACAATTTACTGTGTAGACTGGTATGCCAGTGCGAACACTGACAATAAGTAACTGCTACATATTTATTGTGAAATAATTAATTTGGCATGCATTAATTGAAGATACAATGAAACAACTGATGCAACTGACCAAAAAAGACGTTTCTTTTAAAACAGAAAAACATCCAATATGAATGGGGCTTTAATATCCTTCATGACAAAGACAACTCAGTTCTTTCTCTTTATTGTACAATATCTGGAGGCTGCAGCTTTAACCCTTTTGTTGTCTTCATCTACGGGCACCAAAAAAAATTGTTTCCTTGTCTGAAAAAAATCCAAAAATTCACCAAAAAATTCCCTAAATTTCTGAAAATTTGCAAAACCTTCAAGAAAAGAATTCCAATAAGTCCTTTAAAGTTTTATTTTTTTTAAAAATCCCCCAAATTTGGCAAGAAAATTATTGTAAATGGTTTCAAAAAATGAGTAAACATCTTCCAAAAAAATATCTAAAGTGATGACATATATGTCAGTAAAACTTCTAATATCAATAATAATATCAATGTCAAATGTCAAAATATCAAAATTTGCTGGATTTTGGTTGATTTTTTTCCCTGAATGTTCTTAAGAAACATTTTAACATTTCTTTATTTCCACCACAAAATGTGCAAAGATTTCCCAAAAATGTTTAAAATGTGGACATCAGAAGTTCCACTGTGAAAACATTTTTTCTCCAAATTTTCAAACTAAAACAGGTCAATTTTGACCCGCAGGACAACATGAGGGTTAAATGGCAGACTAGAATAATATTTTTACAGTCAAGAGCTTTTGTAGACAATATAAATTAGTATTTGATGTGTTTTCTGTTCGGATACCAGGAATGTAATTTTAGTTCATTCTGTTTAAACTGTGTAAACCCAAGCTGTATATGTTGGACTCTACTGCTGCTTTTGCACCTCTGGTGAGATGCTAAACTGCATTTTGTGGTCTTGTACTGTGTGCAGCAACAATCAAGTTTAATCCAATCTAATTTTGAAGCATTTTGGAAGGCAGATTGTTCCTTCCAAGCCACTTTTTTGTCCAAAATTTAACATCTTTTCATCTTTTTTTGCCGACAACCAACAATCAAACTATTCTTGAAGGTCAAAAGTACATCCCTCCCTCCCTCTTGTCCTCCCATATCCACCCATCCTTGTACCCTCCTGCACCTGCTATCATTATCACCCCCCAAACCCCAACTCCTCCACCCTCCATCCCTACCTGTCACCCTCCCTCCTGCTCTCACCTCTCCCTCTGGTACCTGACACATCTCTCACCTCTCCTACTCCCCCTCCACTTTCTCTTTACCACCCGCCGGCCCCTCCGCCTCTTCTCGCTCTGCATATGTGTCCCCTCATTCTCTCAGTTTGTGCCTCCTCTACCTATGACTGTCCCTGTGGCTCTCCCTCTCTCTGCGATCCCCTCCCTCCCTGTCCCTTCTCTACTTTCTGACACTCTATGTGTCGCTGGTGAACTTCCTTCTGTGTTCCATCTGCCCCTTTCCCACCTCTCCCACTCCCTTCCAGCAGACCCACCTACTCAACGGGTGCTCGCCATACATGCAGGCGGGCTCGCTCGGCCCAGAGCTGTCAACGTGCTCCTCGGACAGTCCTCGCTCTACCACGGTTCAGCAGCAGGGGGAGTGTCGGGCTGTTGAGGGCAGGACGGAGGAGGGGGTGCGCGGAACAGCCCCTCAGCCTCTGCTTCTGGAGAGGGAGGCTGAAGGAGAAAACAGAGCAAATACTTGTCGTTTTGTGACTTTAATGACCCATAATTTATTTTTGATCATTGAATAACTCACTCTTGTGTTTAAAAAGACGTATTTGTGCACCAAAAAAAGACAATGCTGCAATTATCAGACATTGATTTGCTGTTTTGATTGGCAAAATTAAGCAAATGTTTAAATAATAGTTACAAAAACAATTTAATAAGAAACTATTGAAATCATTATTAAAATAGACCTGCCAGAAAATGTGTTTTTAAATTCCTGAAACTGCTTTACTTAGTCTCACATTACATTTAAAATGAAATAATTAGAGGTTTTGAACTAGTGTTTGGACAAATCAGTGGTTGTTATCGATGATATTGTGGCTGAGATTCTTTTATTTGCCTCTGATATTGTATAGATTGAACAATTAATCAATAAATCAAGAAAACTAACACTAGATAAATCCATAATACAAATGATTGTTAACAGCCCTGGATTCATGGTTGTGGTCTATTTTAAATGGTAACTATTTTTGCTTTATTCCTACAAATCCAGAGACACAAACATGATAAAATTACATTTATTTCATTTCTCAGCTGAAATTGTTCTGTTTGCCTTGGCGTCTTGTTACAATATGGGACCCAGATAGAATAGTAAGATTTTGTCCAAGGATTCAAAGGATGCCCAGTTTTCCAAGGTTGAGTGAGGATTTGTTTCAGATAAGGGGACAAAATGTTGCTATATGAGAGATTTTAAAGAATGTGAGAATTTGTTTTGACTTATTTTTGCCACAGAGTTAAATAAATCTCAACAAAAAATATAATATTATCAGTTGCATGGCAGCCCGACTTATTGCAGGGATAATGTGATGGGCTTTATTAGAATATTTCATAATTTTCCTTCCACCCCCTGTGTATGTAGGTTACAGTAGATCTGTGACTTACTGCACATTTTAATAGCACCGCTCGGTCCTATGATCTGTCTACTGCCCCCACCTGCTGGTTAGAAACCTATCATGTTTTCGTTACTCAACAAATTGAACCCTGGCCAATCGCAGTGTGTTTATTTGTCTGCAGTGTTAATGTGTGTGCCTGTGTGTGTGCCTGTGTGTGCGCGTTCTACACAAAGAGATGTTCAGTCACTTCCACCCACTTAGTTTCTCTCCATCTAGTTCACAGTGATCTTTCTCCCACACCTATCTCCTGCAGCCATTCAACCTAACAATAAAAGAGCAGAGCTGCAGAAGACCACTGCATCGGGGTGGCTGGCCCCTAATGAACTTCACATACCGATAAGCTCAAATAATCCGCCGCCCTTTTGTAAAAACCCATACATACAGTAATAACAGTTTGCTGGCCAGCGTTGTTTATATCACACCGTTGCTCTCGGAAGCCGCAGGAGGGGAGAGTCTGTGACCTTAAGAGCTGCGGGGCCTGTACTGTCTAATTCCATGTTTATGGTTTTGCCTTTTATAACACACACAGACGGAGCTGCCCCGGCCACAAGCACACGGAAATATCATCATGCGCCCTCTCTGCTGCTAATTGGTGCCTTGGTACCATCCCTCTGGTGAGGATTCAGCTCAGCACAGGGCGACCTGAGGAGCAACGCCAGCTTCAGCTTTGGCCTCTCGTTCTCTCACACTAGAATTTTCTGTACCATCAAACCAACTTTGAGACATACATTAACTTAGTGTTTTTCATTTCTGTAAAAAAAATACAGTATTTCTACTTTTTTTACCCCCCTGTTGTCCTCATTTACGGGCACCAAAAAATATAGTTTCCTTGTCTGAAAAAAAATCTAAAAATTCAGCAAAAAAAAAAAAAAATCCACAAATTTCTGAAGATCTGCAAAACCTTCAGGAAGAAAATTCCTTAAAAGTTTTATTTTAAAAAAAAATGCCCCCAAATTTGGCAAGAAAATACTTGTAAATATTTTCAAAAAATGACTGAAAATCTTCCAAAAAATATCCTAAAAATATCTAAAATGATTACATACATTATATCACTAAAACTTCTGATATTTTCTTTAAGAATATTCACATAAAAATCAACCAAAATCCAGCGGAATTCGCTGGATTTTGGTTGATTTTTATGTGAATGTTCTTAAAAAAAAACATTTTTTTTTTCAACATTTCTTATTTTCAACCAAAAGATGTTCAAAGATTTCCCAAAAATGTCAGAAGTTTCAATGTGAAAATGTGTTTCTTTCCCCACATTTTCAAACTTTAAAATGGGTCAATTTTGACCCGCAGGAAGAGGCAAGGGTTAATACCCCCCCACCACCACCACCACCACCACCACCACCATTTTCTGCACTTTTTTTCCTTAGCTTTTAAATACAGACACATTAAAATTATCCCTAAATTTACCATTTTCAATAGATACATTGATGGATCAATAATTACAGTGCAGTTATATTATTATTTTGTATGATTAGTTTCACCTTTGTACTTAAATGTGGCACTGTTCTGTTTATTGCTACTTCTATTTTCACAGTAGAACTTCTCCTCCTCCCTGTGTGTGCTTATGCACAAATTCATATATATTCATCTACTGTTGGCACTGACTACAAAGAATTCTTAGATTTTACAGTAAAAATAGGTTGATCTCTGAGTTAATATTTAAATAAAAGTAATATTAATGCTTTTCTGCATGTGAAAAATTGTTCAAGTTCTGTGTGTCGTGCAACACGTGCAAGCATTTCTAGAACTATGAAATTATATAGCACTTCAAAATTATGGTTTCCTTGGCAACAGTACAAATTAATTTGGATTTTCCCAGCAATTATACCTGAGCTTTAAAAGCCTTAAATGTGATGTTCAGTCAAACACGACTGAGAAAGACAGTGAATTATATTTTATGTTTTGTCACATTTTTTGCTCAGCTCACAAACAATAAAAGTCGATTTTCAGATCATAGATTTTACATTTTTCTGATATCAAAAGAAGAAAGCTATAGGTTAGCACCCGTGAGAAGAGGCCGTATAAAGGGAGCGTCTGCACAGAGTAAATTCACAACAGCATGGGAGGGAAATGGGAGGCTGAATAGCTTGCGGTGCTGCGGGTGATGTGAAGAGGACAACAAAGTAATTATGGGACGACTAAGGATAGACATAGAAGTGGGAGAGGGAGTGAGAAGGAACAGGAGATGAAGAAGAAGAAGAAGAAGAAGGGGGCTGGGGGGTGTAGTGACCTGCTGGAGTCTGCAGCTCGCCTTGGTAGTTAATTAGCCCCTGACTGTGACTTATTCTGCTGCCATCTGGAACACAAAGAAACTTCTTTCACTCGCCTGTCTGTCTACCTGTCCAGCTTCACGTTCATGCATCTGGCTTTGAATTTTACTTTGTTTTTCTTTGTTATTCCATCTGTCTGTTTTCTGTCTCTGAACTGGCTATCAAAAGCTCTGTTTCGTATGTATATGTAAATCTGTTTGTCAGTCAATCTGTCTGGGCTCCGTCTTCCAGCTGTCCGCCATATTGACTGAGGACCCTGATGAGTCCCTGTGGTATAGCTGCATATTCATTATATGTACACATACACACATCTATATCCACAGGATCACACTCAGACACGAAGTGGAGGAGTCAGTTCCTTTAACTGCAGTTTTCTCATTTTCCACAAGGGGTCATGATTACACTAAAAAGACTGAGTTAAAACTGAGACCTGCAGTCATTTGCCTTAGTGGGTTGATTTATAGCCTATTTGTGCAGCCCTACTTGGTGGTTGTAATACAGCAGTGTTTGTGAAGCTTTGTTAGGATTGACAAATGCAAGCAAATGAAGTAATTCCACAGAGAATAGTAAACAATGATAACATATTTAAGCTTTATTTAGAGGAAAGTCAGCTACAAATGTATAAAGCTAGACTATAATGACTGCTGTTATTAGTACTAAATTACCCTCTGACAGGCTGAACAAATTACACCAAACAATGGATGCTGCCAATGCATTCACCCATAAATTGGAAATTAATAATAAATAAAATAAAATAGCCTCATTAAATCTGTTAAATTTAGGAGGGAAAAAGCATTCACTTCAAACTCGCTGTCATATTATGGTGTGCCAACTTGCATTATATTTCTTTGTATATAAATAAACAGCTCTAGAGCATAAGATATATTCGACTATGAAAGACGCTAAACATTTTTTAAAGTTAAATTAGATTCAACTTTATTATCATTACACATGCACAAGTTCAGGTAACAAAATTCAGTTTGGCATCGAACCAGAAGTACAATAAGCAGCAAGTGCAAGATTTTCAAATGTACAGAGATATGTATGTGCTAGTCTTAAATTTTCCAACAGAGATATATGTTTTCCTAATTTGTATAATGATAGTTAATGAGATTATTGCTTTATTTGTGATAATAAATTTACAGCACAGATTAATTTGTAGTGAAAGTGGCTCATTGAGGCATTTTTTCCAATTAAACAACTAGAAAAATGGATTGTCCTCAATTAAATTTAATTCAATTTAAGGTACTTGACTGTAATTAACTGTAATTAGATGTAACTAACAGCAATTGAATGTAATTAACAGCAATTAAATGTAATAAGATAAAACTGTAGCATCTGATGCTCAATCAAAGCTGAGCCAAAAAAAAATGGCGGTCTACCTGCCTGGACTTCATTTCCCATCAGGCCCCGCTCTGGAGTGCACGTGTCACCGCTGCCAGCAGACCGGACTGAACGTCACATTCCTGCATTCCCTTTTTCCTCAGTGTGGGACGTCGGAGTTACACTATACAGCTAATCCTCTTTTCCCCCTTTTCTCTTTGAGGAACGCACCCATGACACGGCGGATTTGATCTCGGGAGGGAGAACCCGGGTTCGCCAGAAGTCGCAGTCTCAATTTGGGTGAGAATTTCTGTCATTTTAAGCCGGTGAAGGTGTCTGTCTGTCTGACTTCTCCGACCGTTGTAACCAGATAACAGTTTTATAAGATGTGCTCGGATTTGCTGCCGGTTGTCTCCGTGTGTGACCTGCTTGTGCTTTGACTTCCCATTGCAGACCTGTTGATGCGGCTCCGGTAACGGTGAACGGTTTGACTCGGTATTTCGTGGCCTGTTGTTTACTGTTGAACTCTGGAGCTAACGTTAGCCGGCTGGTTAGCTGCAAAGCTTGCGTCACCATTGTTACCGGCTATACGCGGGTGGATACGGCGGGGCGTGGAGCCGCCTCCAGATGTGTCTTTGTCCCGGTGACAGGGACATTGTGCTGCGGTCTTTCTGCCAACTCTGCCGGTAACGGGTGCAACGAAACGCCGGGCTAACGGATACAAACACTGCTAGCTTCCCAGACAACATGGGCGTGGCTAGAAGTGCAAAATAGAATGAAAACTGTGGCTAACGTGATGCTGGAATTGTTATTGCCAGTAAGATGCAGTAACGTTATCTTCTCCCTCTTTGACAGAAATGATAGCAAGAGTCGGTTTAAGTGTTAGATGTCAGTGTGCTGTGGAAAGGAGCTGAGCTAGCTGCAGATCAGCAGCTGAGACACTGCTGACCCTCACAACAAAGACTGGATTACAACTGCTGCTGTGGCAAGACAGAGACAGCACTGAAAACTCACACATAGTTTGAGTTTCACAGGTATTTGCCATCTCTTGTTAAAAAGTTGAAGTGTTTAGTTGGTTAACATAATGTTTAATCAGTATGGGATGAATCCAAACATAGCTTGGTCTCTTAACTCAAGAATCTGTGAGTTAGAATTGTTAGTTAACAAGCCTGCCAAACTGAAGTGTCTTATCTGGGGCAGAACAGTGAAGCTATTTCTAATTGAAATCCTAATGAAAATCTTTGCATCATCAAATATTACTCCAAATATTGAACTGAAGTTTTGCTTCAAAGAAAATCTTATCTCAAATCAAACCTCAGTGTCTGTCTTAAAAAACTTCATTCAGTATTTCACAGAAATTGCTCAGTCCTAGCCTGCTCTGTAGACGTCCAGACTGTTTGTTCTTAGGTCGACTTAAGTCCAGTTTGCTTGTAACATTCCTGAGATTCCTGAATCTGATTGGATCACAGTGACTTTAATGTGGAAAAGGAACGCCTGCATGCTGCCACAGGTCACGGGAGCTGACGTCCTTCTAGCCTGAATTTGATGAGATGATGTCCTACTGTAATGCAAAGAAGCCAGACCAAATTTGCATGATATGTCTTCGACTGACAGCATTATCAGTGGAGAACTGGGAACTACTGGAATCGCAGTGAGAGGAAGTGTTCCTTTCAGTGAAGTGTATGATCCTCACCCACATTACTGTGGTGCCTCAGCTGGAGTCATATGCTAATTGTCTTGTCTGCAAAGTGGCAAGTCAGGTTGAGCCAGTATCTCAGTCTGTACCCAGGATTCTTTGTACAGACACTGTTGTTGATGCTAAAAGTCAACCCAAACTGACAAGTTTGTTACCTTTTATCACGTATGTGAAGATGTCACAGTGAAATATGTGAAATTTAATACAAAGTGTATTCATGATTTAGATGTTAGTGGCTCTGATTAGATCTTTCATAAGCCCAGACACACGTCTCCAAAGTTGTTTCCAATCTGGAGAATGACATGTTCATGCCTGGGAGTGCCCGAGCTTGAATGTAGGCTTGCAGGAAATTTTAGGGCATGTACATAAGTGAACCTTACATTGGTACCATCAGCCATTTAAACTGAGGACAGAGCATATATCTGATGCTGTATTTACTGCATATCTCAGTGATAGACCCTGTGGACTCATGTTGTTACACTTAAAAAATGTTAGGCTTATACACCCAGGTGTACCAGGTCTTTATTTGCACTCAAAATTTATGTGTACATCCTCAGTTCATATATTGCATTTTAACCAGACTTCATAATGTCTTCTGAGTAGTTTGCTTCAACAGTATTAGAAAAATGAGTCCTGCTGATGTGTGAACTTGGCCTGAAAGACTGCTTCATTCAAGAAGAGTCAGTGCATCGTCATCACCCCTGTGATCTGCTGCCAAAGCACGTGAGTGCTGTGTTGGCGTGAGGAATGATTGCGGCGGTGAACTCTGCCCTCAGAGGTTAAATAGTAACAGAAAATTAAAGGCAGATCCTCCTTAAATAGCAACAATTAATGATGGCAGGGTTCATCAGAGTAGCAGCATGTAATTCCTACCTCTGTGCTTCACGTTAAAGCGAACACTAGGAAACAGGTAGTGTTCAGGGTTGTGACGAACACCCAGTCATGAGCATGCAGTGTTTCTGAAGAATGCTGGAGCAAACGCAGCCGCATGTTATGGAGAGAGTGGGAGTAACCTGCAGAAAACTGGAACAGCCTGAGTCAGGCTGTGTAGCAGAGATTTAGCCTCATTTCAGTGGGAGCTGCTGCTCATTACGTTGCTTGTGTTGCATGGATGAGTGAGTGGGAAAAGAGTAAAGGAGGAGAGGGAGATTACACGAGTGATGATTTAGAAAAACATACAGCAGGTCTGTGTGAGGGGAGATATCAGGTGGTGGCTTAAAACAGAAGACCTTTACCTTAGTGCAGGAATGCAGAGGGCCTCTAGAGCATGTTATGCAGCCTCTGTCTCTTTACAGCAAGCAATTGTTTGACTATTGTCACCGTTACGGCGAACCTTTTGTTACTAGTTTTCACCTTTGCTTCTGTTCAGCTTTGAGTTCTCAGAGCTGCAGCCCCCAAACATGTTGTGAAGCCAGTGAGCAGTTTAACACCCTCATTTGTTTTCCGGGACTCTGTGTGGGCATGAATCTGAACAGAATAGATTGTGGGGCTACGGTCCCAACAGTTCACAGTACTGCACAGGCCCAATCCTCTTTCATTATGTCACTACGGGGACGCAGAGGAACAATGAAGTTATTGTTTCAAGTGTGCACACATGTACACACATCCTTCGACCCCCTGTGTGCCCTGTGTAGACTATCTGCTACTGGTCTGTTCCTCTAGATTCAGCTTAAACACGGCACACCTAAATAATTTAGATCACCTGTTGCTCTATCAGATGAGAAGTTCATTGTTTATTATATTTTTTATTTGCAGTGACAGATATATATTATATTTTTATTAGTTATATATATATATATATATATATATATGTATATATAATATTTATTATTTTTTATATTTTATATTATATTTTTCACATATATGTATACATGTATCACATACAAAGACATCCAGAATAGGTTTTTGCTTTGGGTGGCATTCAGATTTGCACTTGCTATACAGAGCTTTGTGATGCTGATTTAAATAGTCAACAAATTAGTTATGTTGCCTCAAGTAGTGACAGCAATTGTGGACACAGCAGACAGAGTAGCTGTTTTTAACATCATCCTTTCTGTAGCTGAAATATTTCCAAACAACTGATGCTTCTTTTTGCAGCCAAATCTTCATTTTTTTTTATGCTTTTCCTGTTCCTCACTCATTTGGCTGTGCACATGTAGCGTCTGCATGTCAACAAACTCTGTGTCTAGTAAAGTTTTTTTTTAAAAGCTCAGTGTATTAACAATCCCATAAATCAGAGTATATCAACTCTCCAAGCTAAATCAATCGGTGTGGTTTCTCCATCGAACCACTTCTCGTATCTACTATGACAAATATCCCTACTGAATAATTAAACTCAAAGAGACGCGGTTGCCTTCCTGCTCTCAAAATAGACTACTGCAAATTATATTTAAACCCAAGTGTGAGTTTGTTGAGCCGGCCAGCCAGTCAGTAGTAGACCCGATTAGACATATTACCAGATCTCTCTGCATGGGGTGAGAACATGGACTTGGACTCCCACTGTGAAGACTGGGTGTCATGTTGTACTTTGTTTGGGTTGTAAGGATTATGGTTCTTACTGTTTGGTAGTCGTGTAACTATATCAAAGGCTGCAAATCACTGGTGGCTTGTGGTTGTTTTTCTGTATCAGCGATAGAAGCTGTGTTGCTGTACGCTCATTCTGTTAGAGTTGAGTTTTTCTCATTGAGTCAGAATCTACAAAGAAACTCCAGAGAGTGAGAGGGAAGCACGTTCATAACAGATGAAACGGTAAATAATAAGAGCAACAACAGGCAGTGCTAGAACATACTGACACTTGGTGACAAGTATTCCTTATTTGCTGGGCCTGGGAATGTCTAAATTTACCACATTGCCCAGCCTTCTCAGCTACTTATCAAGTAGTTCAGAAGACATTAAGGCTAATCGTGATGTTACTATTACTTGCAGGAAAACCCCTTTAACTCAGACTTTAGGTGGGCAAAGAGAAACCTTCCTGAAACACTGAACACATGTCATTCTGTACAGTACTATTCAAACATCTAAGACAGGGAGTGTCAAACTCATTTTAGATCAGGAACCACATTCAGTCAAATTGATCTCAAGTGGGCCAGACCAGTAAAATCACAGCATAACAACCTATAAATAACGCTAGTTCCAATTTTTTTCCCCTTCGTTTTAGTGCAAAAGAGTAAATTCTGAAAATATTCCAATTTAATGAAATATCTTTTTGTTAAACATTATGAACAAACTGTGATTTCTTCAGAAAAATTAGTGAAATTTCAGCAACATTATGCCTCAATTTATCATTTACACATTAAAACTTACAGATCAAAGTGTCTACAAAGGAACACAACATTCAATCTAAGGTATGTGGAACTGAATGATATATTTTTTACTTAATGATAAAAATGACCAAAATCTGACAAAAAACAATAAACAAAACAAAATATTTCAAAAATAAGACAGAAAATGACAAAAAAATTAGACAAACGACATAAAACAAAAAAAAAGTTACATAGCGACAAAAAAATGGACAAGGGACAAAAATGAGACAAAAAAATTACACAGAACAACAAAAATTCATAAAGCAAAACACAAAATGTCAAAAATTAGACAAAAACAAGCGAGACAAATGCAAAATGATAAAAACATGAGACAAACAATAAATCAGACAACAGCAAAAACAAGACACAATATTAAAAAATGAAACACAAAATGACACAAGAACAATAAGCAATACAGTATTTTATTTCTGATCAAAACAACTTGTCATGGTCTAGAAATCATTCTAAATTTATAGTTTTACAAATTTACAATTTGCAGTTAATATCTTCTCTGTATTTTTACACTTTATAAAGTCCGCATGTTCGACACCCCTGATCTGAGAGAAGCGACACTCTCCAAATCCCATTTTTTTTGCACAGAGCGCGAGCTTGAATTACAAATGCTACATCATGAGTCAATCTACTCTATGCTCTTTGGTGATTTATTCTATCTTGTAACATACACAGCCAGTATCTGTCTCTACCCCTCAAACAAAGAAACAGTGTGGCGTCCAGTGCCACGCTGTGTCTGTCTGGCCAGTTTAGTGTCTGTCTGAATGGTGCTGGGCTTCGGGCACAGTTTTCAGCGTGGGCAACTGCAGAAAAAGCTGCCTCGCATTCTGCACTGTTGATCTTTCTCTGCTGGTCTGTCAAGTCGCTGGCTCTGACAGGTATCCCAGCACCTCACTGCACATTAGGACACAGGTCTTAGAAAGGTTTTGGTCATGATGTGCTCAGTGTAGACGACTGGTTGTAAACTGATCGTGCAAAAGTCAGGCTGGTTTCTAGACACATCTTTGATTTATTCAGCGGATGAAATATAGGAAGTTGTCAGTTTATTATTGTCTAAAAGTAATGCCTTCAAACATAACAGCCCTGCAATAAAGTCTACTATCATGATGTTTATGATGTCATTTGTCATGCTGTGAAGGTAGAATTTACTGCAAAACGGCTCTGTACGATAGCACTAGTTTTATTTAAACTGGTTTAAACTGGAAATGTGTAGAATGAACTAAATAACTTAAATGTCAGGGGTCTTCACTCTAATCGGGCTAACAGCAACTCCCTTCAGCATGCAAAAGAACGCATGAAACTGATTGTTTAGTGTATCAAGCATATTAAATTGCGTTGCCTGAGCTAGGTATTTCAGAAGGGGTACAAGAACCCTTTGATGTCCACATGTGTTGCACGCTGATATGCCAGTTCTTGTGCACCGATCCAGCAGTGAGGCTAAAAGCGTGGCCAGGACAGGATGGCAGGCAGCTCTTTGTTGGAACAGCTAGTGGAACCGAGGCAGAGGAGAAGGGTGGAGACAGGAAGGAGCAGGGGAGGAGTCAGGAGTTTTGCAGGATAGGAGACTAAAGAATATAGCTTGAGAAGGAAAAGGGGGAGTGAAACAGCCTCAGAGAAAAGGAATAGAGAAAGGAGGAGGGGGTGTATCGCACTGTGATGACCCATGTTGCTACAAACCACAGACAATATGCATGAATATTTTCGGAGCTCAGAAACCGCTGCAGCAAATTGCTTCATCAGATCTTTGTCTGTGTGACTAGTTTTCTGTCTTTGTTGGTCTGCACGCCACAACTTGGTTTCCACTTTCCACCAATTCTAGAGCAGCTAGTCAATTAGTCAAAGAGTTCATCAACAGAAATCTGCAACTATTTTGATAAATTATTAATCAGAACTTTTTTCTTTTCTTTTTTTTTTTTTTTTTTTTACAAATAAATGCTAAGTATTGACTATTTTCATCTTCAAGACTCTAAATATTTGCTGAGTTACTTAGTAGTATTTGACAATAAACTAAATATCTCTGAAATTTGGAATGATGCATAAAATAAGCATTTTCTCTCTCTCTCTCTCTCTCTTTCATATATATATATATATATATATATATACAGTGATGCAACAGAATCAGTAATAGTTTACTTGTTACATGCCAGGACTGAGTGTTTTGGAGAAAAAATATCTAATAGTGATTTTTAGAACAAATGTTTTAATTTGTGAGTTCAATATTTATTTTGTCATGAATTTAAAATGTCATGGATCATGACTGCATTTGACACCATTAAAATATTAAAAGCTGCTCTATATTATAATGCAATGATGATAACTTTAAGATATAAATTGACTCAAATTTACATCTATTACATTATTTAATGGCGTACAATAGATAGAGCAATTATCGCAAAAGCTATGATTTTGGTAAGTTATATAAAGCATTGATAAATGGTTGTATTTATATAGCGCTTTTATCCAAAGCCCTTTACATGATACGTCACATTCACCCATTCACACACTGATGGCAGAAGCTGCCATACAAGGCGCTAACCACAACCGACCAGGATTAATTAGGGGTTCAGTGTCTTGCTCTGGGACACCTCGACATGAGCTTGACGGGCCGAGGATCGAACCGGCAACCTTCCAGTTACAAGATGGCCACTTTACCCACTGAGCCATGCCGCCATTGATAAATTAAAAAGTATGAATGAATAAACATTCCAGAAAATAACATGACTTTAGGTTGATTATTCGCACATCAGGAGCAGCATCTACATATTGTGTTTGCTGCCATTTATGTTAAATAAAAAATTGCAGCCTTAGCATTTAATATTTATATTGTTTTAAATTATCATTTTGATTTATAATTGATTAGTTCTACAACCCAGTTGCCTGTTTTATGCATTATGTACAATGCAGCTGAATTCTAAACTGTTGCAACACACAATGGTCAGAGATTTTGTTGTGTTACTGCTAGCAGTGACCGTTGCAGCACCCAGCAACTAGCTTCAAGCTACAAAGAAATCGATTCTTTCAGTCGACATCCCCAGAATTTTTTGCTTTCCAACTTGCATTGTCTCATTGTGTCTGAGTGTGGAGGGAAAGACTGAGAGATCATTTCTAGTAAGTTAAAATGCAAACAGATTTTTTTGAATGATTTCCCTCATCATTTGCATCACTTTGCTGTGATCTGAGAGCCGATATTGTTGATTCATCTTCCACTGTGCGCACTGGGAAGATGAAACCCGCGTTTGGTAAATCTGAGATGCCTTGTGATGCTATTTGTGCTCCTGACCTTGCAGAGTCTGTGTTTAGTTAATTACTATAAGAGCCACTTGCCTGCAGTCCTTCTGTGTGTTTGCTTTTCTCATGTACGCTTAATACAGCAGCCCTTTCTTTGTCTGGGTCAGATGAAATCCTCGCTTTAATCTCCTCCCAGCCTCCTCCTCTCTACTGGCCCTACAGGGATGATGGTAGCCTGGTGTGTTGATTCTCACATGAGCAAATGTGTGCTACCTTTGAGCATCAAACTGATATCTTAAAGCCTGTTATAAGCAGAAAGACAGACCCACTGTGAAAGCAGAACTTAACAGATTACTGCAGGTTTGGAGTGATGTGTTATGAAGCGCTGGTGGACTTTGAGTCTGATTGCACAGACAACAGGTCAGTCGAATGATAAAGCAGAGCCAGTGTTTACTTTCGATATTGAAGCTGATGAGCACGGCTGGTGATTTGTTGGATCGTACAGGCTCTACAAGTTTTGCAGAGACTAAAACAGAATATTTTTTGGATGTCAGGACAAAAAGATGGAGTGCTAGATGCTAGTTGTCTTAATGGAAGAGTCAATAACTATTGGCAGCTGTTTCCCTTCAGGCAGTAATTCTATACTACGTGTCAAGGACAACAGAAGGACATCTGACTGGCCTGCAGCCACTACCAATATGCATCTATCAACCTAGTGTTGCATCCAGACTACTATTATTGGATGTGTCTCCTTTTGTTCAAATTGTATTGGAATTAATGTCATTCGGCTCTATTAACTTCACAGTTGGAGTGAAGATGAAAATACGAAATTTCATTCCTTTCATTGCTGTTTTCCTCCCATTTATATACATTCTTAGCTTCTACCAAACAATAAATCCCTGGTAATGTGATAAAAAAACTCAACTTTGTAAGCTTTGTACCTCCACAGTTTATTGCAGTGTTGTTGCATTGATGCACGTTAGATTGTACAGGAACGCCTGATAAATGGAAAACAAACTCCATGAAGCTGCAAAAGTGCCACATCTTAATGTCAGTGAATATTTGTTTTAGTGTGCGCTTTTCTGCCTGCAGGTTGTTGGCTCTGGTTGTGCTTAGATTGGCTGAGAAACTTGAAGGTAGCAGGACTTGAATGATAGGGTGAAATCTATCTTTTAGAGGTGAGGTGGTGACAGACGGGGTTGTGACATGTTCATGTTTTAATATTAGATGTTTAGTTTTGGGGATGGAACGTAATCTACCTGAGGGCCGTTCTATGATTAGAGGTTAGTGACTGTATACTTTGCAGTGCAGTTTCAACCTGCGCGCCTCTTTTATGCGAACATGGATACAATCTGAAGCAGAAGGCCTGGGTTAACAAAGAAAGTTGATAACAACCGTTACCCATTATCCCTGAATGGGGGTTTTACGTTGTGTCAAGCTTTCTTACACAATGAAAGCCTGGTTATGTCAAATTTGCTTTCATCTCTCAAGGAAAGAACACCAAAACATATTAAGCAGTTGTCTTAAAATTAACTCAGATATGTACATAGCAGCATCTATTGAGTTTTATGGCAGCAATAGTAGTGAATCAGTCAAAAAGATGTATCTAAAAATGTAAGAGCATGCACACTAGGGGTGGAAACCAATGGGCACCTCACGATTCGATAACGACTACCATTCAGGGGCTACGATCCCAAAGTGTCCCGGAGATGACGCGTACTGCACTTCTTAGTTCTGCATTATTTAGAACCTTCTGTATTACTTTAATTAACAGATTTAAATAATCGAACTTTGGGCATTGAATCAATTCAGATTCATCCACGTCTGAATACGATGCATTGAAGAATCGGAAATTTCCCCCACCCCTAATGCACACATACACGTATATATACTTGTGTGCCGACGTATGCTTGCACTTGTACACATGCACTTTCAGTATGGGATTCCACGATACTGGCCAAGACAGACAATGCGATATTTAATTTTTCTACTACACTATTATACATTATGAAAGAAATACAGAAATGTTCACCAGACACCTCCAGTCACTTTATCTGGAAAGAATGAAACACACGAATTATTCATGTTGCCACATGTAATGGCAACAATTAGACGACATTGCCAGTACAATATTTTTTTTGTCAACAGCCTCCTTTCTACTGCTGAAATATTTCCATTTTCATATCACTCCTATGTCGTGCTACATTCCTGCAGTTGTGCAAATCTGCATGCAAATAAGGCTCTTCCTCAGCTGCGTTCCGTCAAAAAAAAATCTGCTTATTTGTAAACACTTCATTTTCCGATGTTCCCTAAACACCTCACATGCTGGCTGTGGTAGAAGCTAGCTGGACAGGTGTGCACACTGAAGCCTCTAGTCTCCCTGCTCTGTTCCTGCAATGCACACAACTCAGACAGGTATGTGACCAATATTCCATTAATTATAAAGCCCTACAACTGACAGTGTTTTTCTTTTGGCCAAGAAATCTTTTTTTTTTTCAGTGTTTCTCTACTGTTTCTCACTCAGTTTTTCGTGCACATGTGGAACTTTCATGTCAACGCATGTCTTGCAAGTAACGTGCAATAGCAATATTGTAAATTGGCATTCCTAATTACCTAATTCAGTATCCTATGTGGGTTTGTGTTACTGCACTTAGTTTGACTGTCCTGCTTCGGTACTCTACTAGCTGCAAATCATGGGGTTAATCAAAGCCCCAGTCTTAATGTTTGGATGGATTACACTGTTGACATGTATGGATTATAGTATTGACACTAGGTCATATTAGAATGAACTGACCTGCTGCATAGAGTGAGGAGATTAAAGCATTAGTCCTAAATGTGCAGAAAGAAAAGCAGCAGTAAGGTGATGAGTAGAGAGATTCTAAAGTGCTAAAATGACCTTCAGCAATAGACGGGTTCAGGTTACGGTCTCTTGCTCAACAGGGGTCCTCTGTGGAACCTGAGGCCTGATCTTCTAATTGGGCATTTTCTCTTAGTGTTAATAACTTAATACAATAGTTGTAAATGCATCTTTAGTATTACAAGTAGTTGCAGAGCAGTATAAAGATGATGTGTTGTTTTTCCCCATTTGATTTTGTCTTTACTTTGCTGTGTTGTTGTTGTCTGATGAGATCCGACCGCACACAATCCAGCAGTTGGTAAGATCAAACTTGAGTTCAAGAATAGACTGCAGAGAGTCTTTAGGATATACTTCTCTCCTATATCAAGGCCATAAATAGCCCTGTAGTGAAAACCAAAACAAAGGCTTTAGACCTTGTGTGGCTGACTTTTTGGCTGCAAATACACAGGGCTCCCCAATGAGTCCCCAGGGCTCAGCAGATACCATTCTGCGTGCTCCAGCCATAAATCCTCTTTGCATGGCTGGTGATCAAGCCATGATGTAAAGGAGCTTAGCAGCCATAGACAGGCAGGCAGGAAGCTGCTTCCCTGTTGGCCAGGGGTCAGGTGATTACACACAACATCGACAGGAGAGAGAGAGAGAGAGACAGCAAGGTAGAGGTAGAAAAACAAACAGAGAAATGGCCACAGAGAGGTGTGGGAACGGTGACCAGAGGGAGTTTGGGCAGAGAAGTTAGCAGAGATGAGTCAGAGGTTTTTCATAAAATGGTTTGACATAATCTGAGTGACAACCACCGCCTACGCCTGCTGTAGCTCCGACACAGGACGGTTTTGCTTGTTTGTCAGAAGCAAGCGGTGCATGTATGGATGTTTACTGACAGCAGTGTACCTTCACTGAATGTTGGAGCTTGAGGGGACACAAGGTGAGAGAAACACGTTGTCATTACTGCTACTTAAAACTGCAAGTAACTATTATTTCCATTATCGGTTAATCTGCCAATTATATGCTTAATGAATGTATTATTAATCCAGAAGAGTAATGGTGTTTTTGTCCATACAGAGGTGTATCTGTGAGACGTGTGCATGTTTAAGTTGTGACTCAGTTTGAAGGTTATGTAACTACTGTTCCTATGGTGGCAAGTTTACATACATTAATAAGGCATAAGTGACCAGATGATGAAATGTTAAACTGAATTTGAGTAAAGAATATTATCAGCCAAACATTTAGCCGAATGAACACAAGTAGTTTGTATGATTTGTGCCTAACAAGGTTGAATCGTTCATTCTGAGGAAAAGTTGCAGTGCACCCAAAGGTCAAGCTCATCTAACAGGTTGGGCTGTGAAAATGTAGCCAAGCAAGCTTTCATTTCCTGCAGGCATTGTGGATGCAGCACAAACTGTCCAAGTTTAACAGGCTGGCTTTTTAATGTTTTTTGCCAAAGCATAAAAATTACATATGGAAACTGTCAGAGGAGAGACTGAATGAAAGCGTGTGTTGATGCTTTTTTCATCTTTATTACCTAAAGGCAGCTGGATTGAAAAAATATTGAATTCACTGTCTCACTTAAAAGCTACTGGCAGATACTGGCGACATCTAAGTTTTGTTTCCATTTGTTTTGTTGTTGTTTTTTACTGATTCCTTTGTATGGCATTCTTCTAGATGATGACTGAGTCCTTAAGCACTCAGAACTCTGAATATTCTATTTCCTGACTTGGGGGGGAAAAAAAAGTGAGTGTTCTGGTGCTTACACTTTTGGATTCTACATTTGGTCTTTACTGGGCGGTTTGACTGTTAATTAAACTAGAGACAGAAAAGCATGAACAAATAAATCTCTGTTAGCCTCATAACACCTGTGAATTTCCACAGATTCACCTGTCTCTGTTATGAATTACAAATAATGAATATGTTTGTTGAAATGTGTGAACTAACTGTGTAATGTTCAACTCAGAAATCAAATAGGTCACCAGCTTCTGTTGTTCCATGATGTTGAAGGAGAAAACATGGAATAGTTTTACTGCTGGGGCCTAAATTAGTAACTGAGGATGCTGTGAAGCCTCCAAACCTGACAGAAAATGTGTTATGTACAAAAAGAGTTCATGCAAGGAAATTAATGTGGTCCACAAAGGAGTAAATACTTTTTCCAGACTAATTATATGCTTCTTTACAAATGCAGTTTAATATAGTTCCATTTTGCTAGTGTTTATCTCTTCTACATACACAATATAATTAAATTCTGCTGCGGTCTGCTAGGTTTATTTGCTCTTCCACTGTTTTTCGCAACAAAACCATGAAAGTTGTTGATCTGCTGTTGGCTGTAAGAGTGAACACAAGAAGTTTTATGCACTCCCAGCATCTATGAACTGAGCACACATTGGATTATATGTATTTTTGAAGGGCACTGTCCCCACAACATAAGGACAATCCTGCAGCTAATAACAGCAAACTTTAATTTGCTGATATTTACATGTATAATGAGAACCTCGTTCATCTGATTTGCTTCAAACTCAACGTTGCACTTCCTCAAGGCCCCGGCGACTCTCACACCAGGTTTGAAATGGATCGAATGAACGGTTGTTGAGATGATTGAAGAACACACATGAAGACACACACACACAGATTTCCTGGTTTAGCAGAGAAGATGGAACATTCTAGAACCAAAGTTCTAGTCTGAAACATACTGGGAGCCAATATGAAGAGACAGAAATAGCTAGAAGCCAGTGTATAGAGGAAGAAAAAAATAATGAACATGAATATGAGCAATTGGCCCTGTAGACTTTTTCGATCGTCCTGATGTTCATGTGTCAAAAATGATTTATTATTTTCTCTTTCATGGTGAAGGATCAAATTTCCTGGGGTCGCCATGGCCATGCCCTTCGGCTTTATAGGAACCTTTGGATAACTTTTGATGCTGTATGCACTGGCTGAATTTGAGGTGAACTGGAATTTCCCCCTAGGAGGAGTTCGCTCTAGCCTAGCCGCGCCAGACAACCCACGGCAACTAATTTAATTCTCTGCCAGGGTGGGTCTAGTTACCCTCCATAAGGCTCAAGGCTGGGTTCTCCTAAAACTGGCCGGACCAATCACCATGAAGTGTAGAGTCAGAAGGCGGGCGTAACTAAGTGACGACAGAGGCGCGACGATTCTGACAGAAACAACCGGCGCACAATAAACAGTTATCTTTCGACTCTACTTTGGCCACAGCCCTTAAAGATTTGAAGCTAAATTCAACTTGAAAGATCAACAAAGGACGGCACTGAAGTGTTTCATTGAGAAGAAAGATGTATTTGGACTTATGCCGACGGGATATGGCAAATCCTTAATATACCAGTTGGCTCCGCTGGTTGGGAAGCTAATGGGCCTTAGCCACAATCCGCCGGTGCTCTCGGAACTACGTCAGCCTATTCGTTGCACTGATTGGTTGTATACCTACCCAATTGCTGCAGAGTGATTTGAAAGACAACCTTTTAGCCCGCCTCCCTCCCTGTTGAACGGTCCTAGACCCTTGTGCCTTCAGAACATGGGTCTAGCGCGGCTAGGCTAAGTTCGCTCTAGAAAATGAGCAAAAATTAGGAAAAATTATTAGATGTACCACAGTTAATGCAAAATAGCGGACATCCTGTTCGTTTTAGGATTTGACCACCACTGACTTTTTTTGTTTATTCTGACAGGCTGCATATGTGTACCAAATTTCATAACTGTAGGTCTAACATGGCTCAGGGGCTGAATTTTCAAACTATTGCAGGGGGTGCTTGTTACGGCCACAAGTAGTTGTGTTCTGTCCTGTTGTTTGGGTGGTGTCCTGTTAAGCCTTTGTGTGAAGGATATTGCATGTTTGGGTTCAGCTGTGGCTGTTTCAGAGTTTCTCCGGCACCCCAGCTGCCAGCCACTCCAACTGACGACTGTGGAGTAGACGACCTGCACTGCAACCTTGTTCTCCCCACCTCTCGACCTTCCTGGTTGGGCCACCATGCAGTTCCCTCCATCTCCAACCTGTGACCGGTCCGCCCCTGGTGCCTCTCTGAGTGTTATATTGTTTGAATTCTGTGATATATTTCGGTCTGTAGAAACTCGTGGTGGGTTCTACAGACACTTTGGGCTTCTGTTGGCGACTGCTACTTTGGTGTGGAGTCTACAGTTTCAGTGGAGACTGATGCTCCAGGTTCGCTAACTTAGGTAGAAGCTATGTGGTATTTGAGTACGGTCAGTGTGTGTGTTCAGAGGCACCAGTTTTGCTTTGTTCGTTTTTGCACTTTTGTATTAGTTTTTGTTACTTGTGGTGGGTTTTGCTGATGTACTTTATTTATTTATTTTTGTTAATTTAATAGGGACAATGCAATTAACATGGTTCCAATACAGTTCATGAATCCGCAGTTTTAGCTACAGCTAATTCTCAACTCCTGTCCCTAGTTGGGCTTTTAAAACAACAAAAACATACAAGATCACAATCCTTTAAAAATCCTTTATGTTTGGCTAGGGAGTTTAGTTACTTTGTTTGTGTTTAGATAGTTTAGAAACTGTTAGCCTTCATTTGGTTTTATTCTGTTCTTTGATTTAGCAACGCTCACCATTCTTGTTCTTTACTAGCACTTTTGTTCCATTTGCTACTAAGCAGTAAGTCCCTTCACCTGAACCAATAACATCCGGGTTATTTTTGTTGTCTCCAGCTATCCTAGAGGTTGGAGCTTAGCGCTATAGAACCATTTTGCCACCCACATGCACAATTCCAATAAAATATGAAAATTTTCACCACTTCTGGTGCATCCTGAAATTTTAATGAGAATTTGAGCCTCGAAAAACATGTTTGAGAAGTCAGTAGAATAAAAATAATTCCTTGCATTTCAATAGGGTCTTTGCACCGTTCGGTGCTTGGATCCTAATAATTGTCAAAGTCTAATCAAACAAAGACCTTACAGACAAATCTCACTCTGCAGCAGTCGTCTTTGTCCCTCCCTTGGTCGTTATTTTAGGCTAATAAGAGTCATAACTGCAACTTTGAAGTTGACCGGGACAGAAAATTGATTGGTTGGATGTTTCTTGGTTGAGCTGTTACAATGCAGGCAGGTTTTTGGGGAGTCAGGCAGGGCGTTCTCTCATAGACTTCTTTTAAGGATTCTGTAAGTGGCGACACTCTGCCTTTTAATGCCTCTGATGCTGACTATTTTGGCAAAGTGAAATGTAAACAGTCCAATCTATCCACTCCTGTAGGACACTGGTTCACTTTATACCTCTCTGACTGTTTCTTATTGTAAATAAATAGCATCTAATTCTAGGTGATGAATCTTGTTTGTTAGTCCGATCTCCTGACAAAGCTGAATGTTTTACTCACTCCTCTTTCTGGAAATTGATTTTTGTTTTTCCTCTGTTCACAGGTCACTTTCCTCCCTTCCCTTCCCCTCCTCCCCCTCCGCCCATCACAGCATCGGTTGCCATGGAGAACTCTTCGGTGGCGTCGGCATCGTCTGAGGCTGGGAGCACTCGCTCGCAGGAGATAGAGGAGCTGGAGCGCTTCATCGACAGCTACGTTCTGGAGTACCAGGTGCAGGGGCTTCTGGGAGACAAGGCAGATGGAGACTTGGACCTGGACAATGGCGGCAAGGTGCCACAGGTCAGAGCCTTGTTTCTGAAATAGACGACATACTTTCATTCTGTATGTTAGCACAGGAGGTTTGTTTAGTACAGAGGCTGGCGGTGTCTCTGCTGTCTGAGGAGGGATACAGCCTGCATCAGAAAAGCTACTGTTATTGTTTTAATATAATCCTAGACAAAGGCGGAGGTACATGCATCACCACTGTGACTCAATATGAAGCAGTCCTGTTTGCTACATGACAAATTCAAGATGCACTGATGTGAGCTTGATTCTCTGCTGCCCATTTAAAATGTCTGAAAATATCCCAGAGAATTAGGGATGAGGTCAAACAACACATGCTGCAATTGTTTACCACTTTTACTTTACTTCTATGTTCTCTTGGACTTCAGTTTACGTGTAAACTAACTACCTTTTCAGAAAAAATATAACATATTGCCGCCATATTTTTCTCCTCCAGTGGACAGATGACTTTAACGACAAGAGAGATGGCAGCTGGACATCATCACGAGGAAGAGGCTCATCTAAGCCTGTAAGTGTGTTTCTTTACAGCCTATTTATGTACGGTATGTCCTCATTTGCGCTGAGTTGCCAGAAAAACTGCGTGGTAAACCTCAATTTCCCTTTTCTACACACAGACCGTAACAGCTGAACCTATCAGTCTCTATTTGAAAGACATTGTAGAATCAAACACACTCTATGTTGGCTTTTATTTGAGCTCAGCAGACGGAATGTCACTGGAAAAACACAACCAGCTAATGGGAAATTAATTTGTTTTCACTGTAATTGCGTCACATAACATTCTGGCATGAAGACCAAAAATATAAGCAGCGTGTGTCTCTAAACTGATCACAAATGATCCTTACTCCCACATTTACTGCTATGTGATCAAACATTACTGATCTGAGCAACTTTTAACAGCATCAGACAACATGATCGGTTTGTTGTATTAGTTCTTGTTTGGAAAAACGTCTTAGTTATTTTATAACAGGTTTTAATCCCATGTGTTGAACATAGTTCGCTCTATATTGCGACCAAAAAAAATCTTCAAAACTTAACAGATTTTGTGCCTGCTCAGATCTTTTCTCTTCATCCCCCAACACTTGGGCCAACCTTAGTCAGTTTCTGGCTCTTCATTTATTTCCTATTAATTTTAAACCACTTGCAGCTTTTTTACTTTCACCAAGGTTCTCTTTTCAGGCTCCACTGTTAAATCCTGCCTTTCTGCTTGCTTGTATCTCCTCTCCTTATCTCTGTCTTTCCTTGAGATGCCAAAAGCCTCCGTTTGAAAAATCTGGCAGTTCTGAAACTATGAAGCTTGTACTATAAAGCCGGTTAATCACAAACAACTGAGATACTTTGGATAGTTAAAACAGCACTACAAGACTAGCTAAAACCCTTTAGTCTCATTTAATCACTCAGATGCAGCTACTTAGTTGTTTTTTTTGTCAGATATTATTTCCTGCAGCATGTTCAAAGTAGACATATGTACCCTGCTCGATTCATATGATCCATGAGAACAGCTCCAGCCTGCCTGTCAGCATCAGCATGGTGGGATTGTTTGTTTTAATCAGCATAGATGGTTGCTATTCTGAGAGTCCTAGAGCTCTAGTTTTACCCCATGAGTAGGTGTGCAGAGGAGTAAACACTATTTAACCCTCCTGTTGTCTTCGTTTACGGGCACCAAAAAATATTGTTTCCTTGTCTGAAAAAAATCTGCCAAAAAATTCTCCAAATTTCTGAAAATTTGTAAAACCTTCAGGAAGAAAATTCCAATACCCTCTTAAAAATTTCCCTTAAAAGTTTTATTTGAAATTTGAATTTTGCTGGATTTTGGTTGGGCTTTTTTTGGGGGGTGAATGTTCTCAAAGAAACTTTTTATCATTTCTTTTTTTTCCACTAAAAAATGTTCAAAAATTTCCCAAAAATATTGAAATGTGGACATAAAAATATATTTTATTGTCAATTTTATAACGGGTCATTTTGACGAGGGTTAAATGTCTTCTTTGGTCACCTAGACCTTCTTTTCTGGTTTCCAAAACACCACAGCAATTAAAAAAAAAACCCACAATTTGCCTGCTCTGGTTTGCATGTTCAGGTTAATCTTTCTGTCGCCATCAACTGCTCATGTGTATGATTAAAGAGAGAAGTAACCAGCCTTAAGCAATACACAGCTCCTGATAACTAACATGGGATTCTGTGATGTTAGAGACAGTAACTAGATAATGCTAAATGAATTTTCAGTCATTTAGGCTGATAAATATCAGTGTTTGTGTTGCTGTGCTCTCTGTGCAGCGACAGTGATTTAAAATGCTGTTGCGCCACAGAGATTAATCTTTAGCAGCATGGGTGAAAGGTTCAAAGAGAACAGAGAACATAAGGGGGTAAATGGAAAAAACCAAAATTGAAATGTCACTATGCATAATAGTACTTCAGATTCCAGTCGATATTTTTAGATCTTGCAGCAAAAATGAAAAGCGCCCGAGATCATACCCTCTTCATTTTCTGTTTGTTTTGACATTTAGCTTTTGGCAGTGTAATATCTGAGACTTGGGAGTGAAACTCGAGTTATGTTTGACAAATGCAGCCTGTCTTCCTTTGCAGTATATAGTAAAACAAACACCAGCAACAATCTGCAACAATTTATGAATAACACAAAGAAACGTGATGACGCAAGCAGGAGCTATTATCTCAGTCTCAGTGCTGCAGTGTTTAACACATGATGAACAAATTGTTGTATAAATCAAGTGTACTTCTCATTAAAGCCCTATGGCAAGCATCGCAGTGTTACATTCCTCATATACACACAAAAGAGGTGTAAAAGCAGGAGAAATCTCTTCTACAACCAATCAGAGAGGCAAGTATTGTCTATCAATAGTGAGTAGATTTCATTATCATGTAAAAAAACACACACTTTGGCCCAACTAGATTATTCGGTTTAACCCAGCAGTAACAGCCGTGGAGACTTGTGCTACTATTCTTTGATTTTGTCTAAGAAACAGCTGTGGGTTCATCTGTGTTCCCTTTTGAATACGAGGCAGTTCTCAGTCTGCGTTTTGTTCTACAGGACGAGTGGGAGCACAGCAGCAACGGCAGTACAGGTTCCAGGCCCAGTTCAGGCTCCAGACCTGGATCTGGTTCACGCTCCGGCAGCAGAGGCCGAAACAACCAGTTCAAAGGTCCAGCCAAGGTACGGAAACTTCTGTTATGTTTGTGTTTGTGTGCCGCCTCATATGTCTCTTACTGCAAAACTTCTTCAGTATTTCTTTCACCTCTATATGAGAAAGAAAGATCAAATGACTAAAGGGGCACTCTGGGTTTTTTAAACATGAAGATCAATCAATTAACCAGTCATGAGGAGCGTCACTCAGCCAGTGAATTAGCTGCATATACATGGGTTGACAAAAACAGTTACAAGATGATCCTTATCTGTGTGATATTATTGGTATGTGTAGAATTAGTGTTTCCACATCCAGAGAAGTTTGGGAAATCTGAACTAGTACTTACGTTTTTGTTTTTTTTAGTTTTTTATGGATATTTCTTGAATGTTTGCACTGTTCCCATTGCTGTAACAAGACAAATTTCCCCACTGTGGGATAAATAAAGGCTCAAAGTATTTTATCGTATAAAATGAAAAGCTGTACCTGACTCAAGTTTAAGTAATCTCCTTGTGCAGCAACACTGCTCCCGGCACATCTGCAATGCTTCTAAAACTCCCTGGAAGCACAGTTACGTAAATATGTACAGCTCCATACGCTATGAGTGCTGAAACTTTTAAACTGTGCCCAAAACAGCAACCTTTCAACTTGAATTGCACATTGAGGATGCAGAATACGTTGCAGGAAGCCAAATGTAGTGAGTCGGGCTGATGGAGAGCGACAGTTGTGGTAGTGTGGCAATAAAACCTGTGTGTATTCGCCACATTGGCGCACACACATGCCATCACCCCACAGGTCAGGTCATTGTGCCAGATGTTCTCCCTCAGACACCTCAGGATGTTACAGTCCAACGCAGTCTTGAAAGTCTGACCCTGGACGATGAATTCCGTGTGCACGACCACGTAAAAGTGGGAAACAACAAGCAGGCTCTTGGTGCATTTCTGACCTGATGTGCCTCGTTTAGTCTTGGGAACGTCCACTAAATAATAATAAATAGATGTGTCTTTTCACATGATGCTGGGCTCATTACGGCCACTGACTGAGACAGAATGTGATGTTTTCTTCTTACTGTAGTTTTCAGTCCATGGAGAAGCCGTAAATGCACACCTACCATTGATCACGCTGTTGATGGTGTGCTGTGATGGAACATCCCCATTTGTGGACAGTTACTGCTTGTACATGTTTCATGCATGTGATCCTGAACAGTCCCAGAACTCTTTGATGAAAGGTTCTGTAATACCTGCTCTGACTTTGAATGAGGTTTTGAAGTAACCCCCTGTGGCTGTGTTTTAAAATAAAGCCTCTGCTACAAACCATGTATGTTTAATAATATAATAATAATAATCTTTATTTATATAGCACATAGTCTCAAATGTGTGCATTTACTATTGAGTTGCGTCATAGAAACATATTTGGAGGTCGGCCCACATAAGAAACTGAAAGTCAAGTAGCTCAAGCCTCTGTTGCTTGTGTTTTGACTGTTGTCTTTTCAGTTTTGTCTCATGCAAAAGTCTAGTGTAAAGTTGGCTTTAACCCTTTAAGCTTCAGTCAATTCCAGCCATTTTCAGTACAAAAAATCGCTAATATTCTATTTTTAAATTTAAAAAAATGACGAAAAATACAGGGAATATTGGACACGCATCGCAAGGTGCATTTCCTTGAAAACGACCGATTCGTGGATTTTATACCGACTTCAGATCATGTTTTGGACAAAATAGTTTACTGGCTTGTGTCGTCTGGATGTAAAAGGTTGGATTATGGCCGTTTTTTGTGGAATCTTTTTTTGTGTGTGTAATAATGAACCCGGAAATGTGAGTCGCGCTGTGTACGTTGAAGCCGTGTATAGAGAACGGATGGATGGATATTCGTTGTTTGTCGGACAAATGTGTTTCTCTCACCCGCTGTGGTAATCACATCTGAAAGTGGTTTATACCGGCGGATTCATGAGAATCTAAGCTTTCCATCGGCGTATAATGTTTGTATAATCACGTTTGCAGCCGTCGGACATTCTTGAAATTCCTATGCAAATTAGTAGGTGTACCGCCGGCGGTACACTGAAGTTTAAGGGGTTAATCAACTTAAGTAATTGAAATTTATATAAATTAAAGTTTCTTAAAAGCCTAATTTTAATTAAACATAAAGGAAAGGAAATATTTGGGTCTTTCGGGGGGTTTGCCTGTTT
This sequence comes from Acanthochromis polyacanthus, assembly GCF_021347895.1. Taxonomy (NCBI): domain Eukaryota; kingdom Metazoa; phylum Chordata; class Actinopteri; family Pomacentridae; genus Acanthochromis; species Acanthochromis polyacanthus. The sequence continues at coordinate 11,415,352 of NC_067130.1, forward strand.
GTTAAATGTCACATACAAGCTAATAATTTTCTTTTTTGTTCTTTCCTGTCTAGAATGGGAACAGAGATGGCTCCTTTGACATCCTGGGGACAGACATATGGGCTGCTAACACCATGGACTCCCATGGGTAAGTGCCTTACTGTTTCACAAATTTGATATGTTGCTCTGAATTCCAGCCATACTTTAATGAGGGTCACATGACGAGTATAAACGCACTCAGTCTGATAACTTCTGTCTGTCGCTGTCATAACGGGCTTTCATTTAGTTTGATGTCTCCTCTCACTGTCTTAAAATTGCTCTCAATGATCGGATTAATTTAAGGTTCAGTTTATTTTGATCTTTTAATTTTAATTTTTTTCTTTATTGCGAGACAATATTTTCCAGCTTTCATTGTTGAGATGTAGAGAATTGTTGACATTTATTGTCGTTCTCCAAAGAAGTGGAACATAATGCCATAAGGGACATTATATTCAAAACATTCATCTTTAGCCCTCTTGTTGTCCTCATTTATGAGCACCAAAAAATATAGTTTTCTTGTCTGAAAAAAATCCAAAATTTCAGCAAGAAAATTCCCCAAATTTCTGAACATTTGCAAAACCTTTAGGAAGAAAATTCCAATAATTCCTTAAGTTTCCCTTAAAAGTTTTATTTTTTTTAAAAAATCCCCCAAATTTGGCAAGAAAATTCTTAAATATTTTCAAAAAATGAGTAAAAATCTTCCAAAAATCCTAAAAATATCTAAAGTGATTGCATATATATCAGTAAAACTTCTATTTTCTTTAAGACGTTCACATAAAAATCAACCAAAATCCAGCGAAATTCACTGTATTTGATTGATTTTTTTTTGTGAATGTTCTTCAGAAACATTTTTATTAACATTTCTTTTTTTCCACCAAAAAATGTTCAAAGATTTCCCAAAAATTCTGAAAATGTGGACCTCAAAAGTTTCACTGTGAAAATATATTTTTTATCACATTTTCAAACTTTAAAATGGGTCAATTTGACCCGAAGGACAACACGAGGGTTAAATGGTTTGTTGTTCATTCAGCCTTAATCAAGAGTTCATTCTGAAACGTATTTTGTTTCAGCCATATTTATATCACTACCAAGACTGCAAGCTTGATTGCCTCCTCTGAGAACATTTCACCTCAATGCTTGAAATCTCGTTGCTCTCATATAAGCGATGCCTCTGTGGCTTCTGTGTGTCTGAATGATTTCGCTAAGAGGAGCTAAACCCGAAACTTAGGAGGAGAAGAACATGCAGGTCAGAGAGGAAATAAGCGAGACATAAATCAGTTACAGTGGCGGGTAGCACCGGTTGCCATGGTAACATCTGCACAGCAGCTTCACCCACCGGAGTTCCGGCCACGTTGGCACATCTGAGCACGCAGTGGATGATGCAGCGCCACAGTGGGATGATGTCAGCAGCTGTCCCCTTACGCAGGCAGACATGGAGTTTATTAATCAGTGATGTATTAAAATTATTTTAGTCATTTCTGCCCTCTTGGTTAAATGTGTGTGTGTGGAAATGTAAATAATTTGTCAGGTCTTTTGTGTACATTCTGTTTCTTACTTTTAGGAAAAAAATACACATTTTCCTATTAGAGTTAGACTAATAAAGCAGAAAGCTCATTTATTGGCACCTCATAGTTTTTTTGCACATTTAGTTAAGTATCAAGAAATTGCAGTACAGCTATGACAAACAATGTTCAATTTAATTTGGAAACGTGTCACCATTGCATAGTTTTCCATTAGAAGGTACGGCATCAGAAATTTGCTGGATTTTGGTTGATTTTTATGTGAATGTTCTTAAAGAAAATATTAGAAGTTTTACTCGTATATAAATATGTAATCACTTTAGATATTTTTAGGATTTTTTTGGAAGATTTTTACTCGATTTTTGAAAAATATTTTCTTGCCAAATTTGAAGGATTTTTTTTTTTTTTTTAAATACTTTTAAGGGAAACTTTGAAGGAATTATTGGATTTCTTTCCTGAAGATTTTGCAAATTTTCAGAAGTTTGGGGATTTTTTTTGCTGAATTTTTTTATTTTTTTATTTGGACAAGGAAACAATATTCTTTGGTGGACTGTAAATGAGGACAACAGGAGGGTTAAGCAATCTATATCAAAATTGTGTGTTTAGGCAAAAACATACAATTGGCCCATTTCATTGAAGTTCTTAATGTCAATATCTGCATCGTTTTAAGCATTTAGCATTCATGGGGTCATATTTTCTATGCATTTTTTGTTGCAGTTAATGGTAACATCTCACCACTTTGCAGTCTGCAGTATTTTTTACTGTTTTGCATCACTCAGTCCTCAACCTTTCCTCCTGCCAGTCTATTTCTGGGCACATAACACCGTCTTCAGAGGATCTGAGCAGAGTATCCAAGTCACGCTAGATCAAGCATCACATTTTGTACAAGCACGTCAAGCTGGAGAAAATGCCGGTTTCTTCTGCACCATTAAAAGAAAAAGCACACTTAACTCGAATGTGTTTGCTGTAATTGAAACCCATGAGGCAACAAAAACAAGTCATGAGGACTGTTATGTAACTAACATTTCAACAACTTTGCTTTTCTCCAGTTTTCTTCTGCTGTGTTCAATTAAAGCCGTGAATATCCAGGAGAAAAAAATCTATGTGCCACTCGTAGATGTCGTCTTGTACTGTTTTGCACCTTTCCACTCTTTCCTTGTGCGTTTGCAAAGACACTGCATGTCTCTAACCGTTATTTTACCTCCTTTTTACAGAGGTGCAGGTTGGGACGTGCAGCCAGAAAAGCTGGATTTCAGCCATTTCCACAGGAAGCATTTCAGAGGAACGCCAAAGCACCTGCCACACATTGACAGAGAGGGGTATGATTTATCTTTGCCTATATGTAGCTTTTATCACACAGTATTCTCTGAGTTATGTGTTCATGATTACGTTCTGTCACCCATTAATGTCCCCTGGTCGTTACAACTGACTGATTTTCTTTAATATTCTCTCTTTCAGGATGAACAAAGCTAAGTTTGAGGAAGATGATGGCATAGACATGAACGACATAGAGAGGTTCCTGCCCCATCTGCGCTCTGTAAGCAACTGATTTAATCATTTTTGTACACATAAATGTGCCTCTTTAAGCTGTTTTGTCACTCTGAAGTCCAACATGTTTTACTATGCATATTTTTGTACCACAGTTGCCACATTATAAAGTTTAGTAAAACACTTCTAACAAGAGCTGCACTGATGTGACAGCAGTCCTTCACCAGGTAGTAACTTCAGGTTCTATTGTTTGTAAGAGAGTGACCCCTGGTGGTAGAAATGAGGGGCATAAAAGCAAGTCATTAAAATCACTACTATATTAGATATTCGTGCAAAAAAAGAAAAGACGATACCAGGGAGCAGTTTTCCTGTCTTAGAAGAATATTCATTTATTTATTTATTTTTCATGAGCAATTGGAATATAAGAACGGTCTCTCTATAAGAGCACAGTAACAAATGAGCTTGGTTAATGATAAGTAATTCTTTGCTGACACCTAACGGCCAGATGGTGAAATGAGCTGTAACTGATAGAAAAGTCCATAAAAATATTAGAGCTCCCCCTAGTGGTTGAACATGTGCATAACGGATAGAGATCTAGGCGATAATGGTGCTGTAGGTTGTTGGTTCCTGAGGCAGTGGCTGTCTCTCTCTCTTTCATTTTCTGCAGTGTTTGAGGTCAATTTATTTGGTAGTTTCAGATTTTCTACAAGTCTCAAACGACACTCGCATGTCCCAAAGGTATTAGCTGCAGTAACTGTCCCTTTTCATACTGGAGCACTTTCTATAGAACCGCCAGTCCAGAAAATACAGAATCCACTGTCCTTTTTTTGTATGGAAATAGTTTGGGTGAAGTTTATGGTACTTTCTTGCTTGTCTTCAACATAAAGATACTAAAACAAAGGGAAAACTTTGTACCAAATATGCCACACCTTCAGGAAATCACTACGTAATTTAGCCTACTCAGACTTTAACCCTTGTGTTGTCGTGCCAGTCAAAATTGACCCGTTTTAAAGTTTGAAAATGTTCGGGAAAAAATATATTTTCACAGTGAAACTTCTGATGTCCACATTTTCAACATTTTTGGGAAATCTTTGAACAGTTTTTAGTGGGGAAAAAAAGAAATGTTAAAAATGTTTAAGAACATTCACAAAACAATCAACCAAAATCCAGAAAATTTCGCTGGATTTTGGTTGATTTTTATGTAAATGTTCTTAAAAATATAATTAGAAATTTTAATGATATATATGTAATCACTTTTTAGATATTTTTAGGATTTTTTGGAAGATTTTTTACTTTTTTTGACAATATTTAAAAGAATTTTCTTGCCAAAATTAGGGGATTGTTTTTAAATTAAACTTTTAAGATAAACTTTCAAGGAATTTTGTAATTTTCTTCCTGAAGGTTTGCCAATTTTCAGAAATTTGGGGGATTTTTTTGCTGAATTTTTGGATTTTTTTCAGACAAGGAAACAGTATTTTTTGGTGCCTGTAAGTGAAGACAACACAGTTAAGGGACTGGTTGAAGTACTTGGGGTAAAGAGGCCTTGTCTAGTGAGGGTATATGTTCTTCCTGTCCTATTAGGCGTGTGAAACAACAGCTTCCTAATGCCCTCATACTGTATTTGTGCATATGGCGTGTCTGGCATCAACAGAGTAAATTAATTTTCCAGCTGCTCGGTACAAAGTATTAAACAGTGTTTTTCCACAGTGATTTGTGATTCATTGGGGTGACAGAGTTCACTTTAGGTCACTCCAGTCACCCTTCTCTCTTCCTTCCCTGCTTTATGAGCCAAAATGTCTTCCATCTTTCATAGTGTTGGAGCTACAGTGTCTTCCTCTTTCCTTTCCCTCTTGGCCTTTGAGCTGCGCTGCGTTTTCGCCTCTCATGGTGTTTCAGCTGAGATCAGTCTAGTTCAGCTACCAAAGATGGCTTCCTCATTGTATAGTTCCTGAGCCAAGATCGCCGTTTCCGTTCATTCAGTCAGCGCCAAAAGAGAGACGGGGTCAACTGCGTTTGTCTGCTGTGCTTGGGATCGGATATGTGCTGGCACTGGGACGCAGTAAGGTCAGAGACACGAGGCTGGGGATTCGGTGCCACATTTTCTGTTTTTGTTTCCCTGACATTCCTCTGCTGTTTCTGGCTTCTACCGTCCTCACCCAGCCACTGTGCCTAGTGTCGTGCCCTGGCAAGTTTTTGTCAGAGCTTTGCCAGGGCAGAGTCATGCAGCTGTGATGCCAGCTCACTGATAGCCTGTTGTTACCCATTCTCATTCATGAGGCCTTCCGCTGAGTGCCCTCTTTGGTCTTGAAAGGCCCTCATGGCAGCTAGTAGGACACTTACATTTCCATTTACCGTGAGAGAAAATAGAATCAGTGTAAACTTCAAAGCTAACTGTTTAATAGGGATAAATTACAAAGTGCATTTTAACTCAGAGTTATACTATGTCTATACTGAAGCAATGTTATGTTGGAAAACTGGAGCTCTACACAGATAATAAACATACGAGTCACATGAATTGTGAATGCCATGTAATTTGTGACATCTTGCAGTTTAACCCTCATGTTGTCCTGTGGGTGAAAATTAAAGTTTGAAAATGTGGACAAAAAAATATTTTCACAACTTCTGATGTCCACATTGTCGAAATCTTTGAACAGTTTTTGGTTGGGAAAAAATATGTTAATAATGTTTCTTGAGAACATTCATATAGAAATCAACCGAAATCCAGTGAATTTCGCTGGATTTTGGTTGATGTTTTACTGATATAATCTAAAGTGATTATATCACTTTAGATATTTTAGGATTTTTTGGAAGATTTTTACTAATTTTTGAAAATATTTATAAGAATGTTCTTGCCAAATCTGGGGATTTTTAAAAAATAAAACTTTTAAGGGAAACTTTGAAGGAATTATTGACATTTTATTCCTGAATGTTTTGCAAATTTTCAGAAATTTGGGGATTTTTTTAAAAAAGTTTTTTGGGATTTTTTTTTCAGACAACAAAACAATATTTTTTGGTGCCCATAAATGAGGACAACAGGAGGGTTAATAGTTCACAATGAAGTAAAATAATTTTATCCAGATTAAATATTAATATAAATGTGTGAAGTTTGTTTTTCAAATTTTTGTATCCCATTTGTTTACGTTCTAACCTGTGGGTTGTGAACTTCTCAGACTACATAATCATTTATTGAGTAGTTAAAACTAACCCACTAATGTGGTGTTTTGAACACAGGACAGTGTTTTTGTACTTTTATGTGAACACCATTCACATAATCCACCTGTGCATTGTGTATGTTTACTGCCTGTAAAAAGATACATTTTTATTGAAAAAAAAAAGTCGTCCAACACTTATCCAGTCATGAATTATCCAAATAAAACCGGTAACATGTCTCTTTATCAAACCCCCCTCCTCCAGCTGCTGTACAGTGGGACTACATCATCCAAAGTCCCCGTCTATGTTGCACACTTCCTGGCAGCATTTGCTTCCTCCTTCCAGGAGCCAGAATAGACTTACAAATAGCTCTGGGATGTGGAAAACATCTCATTTGTGTATGCGTGTGGGGGTGTGTGAGAGCGAGAAAGGGCTTCCTCCTATTGCCCTCAGACTCTGCTGCACCTCTACCGGACTCTCTGGAATGTCAGCCTGCTCACACGATAAGCCTCCCTTCACGTCCAATGTCAGGTTGTAATGACAGAAGCATGCAGGGGTCAGAGAGTAAGTGTTTGATCTGTGGAGGAACACCAAGAGTAAGCAAACAGCGCTTTAATTGAATGACTAGTACTAGTAATGTGATTCTAACACATTTCATTACACACAAGTAAAACAAAGATCAGAAAATAATATATGGGACAGAAAGCAATTTTTGAAATTGCATTGGGCGCAAAATCAGACAATGACATATCAAGAATAAACACAGACTGGTAAAGGAATGAAGTTTTAAAAAGCAGTTTAAAACAATGGATGGGCTCAAACTTCTCAAGCAGGTTACTCCAGTAGTGGGTAGTGTTGACAGCAATTATAGACAGCGCTTATAACAGTAATTTAACTTTACTCAAAAACCTTGTGCTGCTATCATGTTAAAATTTCTCCACGTTAATGTGATAAACCCACACATCGCCAGGAATAGTATCTTAATATTCAAACGGATATTAAATTCTGAAAAAACAAGACCTTACAAACTAACTGATTTTTATAAATGTCAAATTAAAAGAAATATTTTCAAGTAGAGCGATCCCTGTAAATAAAAACTTAAACTTAAAAAATCACATTTTTTCCCTGAAGACTAGGCTTGGGCGGTATCCAAATTTTGATACCATCAAACTGCCTTCACATTTTACCGGGGTATACGGTATTACCGTGACTATTACTGTTACTGGCTTGTGCTTTCACGTTCGGAATCTGAATACTCGCAGCAGTGAGTGGGTGGTTGATTCAGAGATGCGTCCTCAGGTTAGAGGTGTTTCCATCTCTCGCGATCACCTTTTGATTGCAGAATTTACAAATTACTTCATCAGTATTTACTGGCTCTCCTTTCTCGTTTGCCTGGAACCCGAAATACTCCCAAACTGCAGAAGTTGTGTTCTATTTTGACACCAAGTCAGTCTGTGCGGGATCTGCCATCTTCCCCCCTTTCTCTCCCCCGCGCTGTCACGTGACGACGTCACGTTCATAAACTTTATGGAAAGTAGGCTAAAACATAACTGTTTAAGTAAAACTGAAAATTCAACCAGTGCTACTGGACATAGAATCAATTTAGGCATTAAATGACTTTTATTGAATATTTCATCCTCATGTTAACCTTTCCTGCTCAGCTCCCGACCGTGGTCAGGAAGCCAGGGAGGACAGTTCTCCAGAGCCGAAGTTACTGTTGTTACTTTGGGGATAACCCAATTCACTTCCTCAGCAGTCGTAGAAGTCTAAGTCACACTGTTGTACTTTCCTTTACCTCAGACAGGTGAACTGTCTCACACTGACTCACTGTTTCTAGGCACAGCTGAATGATTTGTTTATAGTCACTGTCCTCAGGTTGCTCCACCTGTCTGGTTCTTTTGTATTTTACTGTTGGTAAAGTAGTAATTAGATTATCATCACACATGGACACAATGTGTCTATTTATAGTTATTTGAACACTTTGATAAGTTTGATTTTAGTTTTTTTTCTTTATTATTGCTTGATTATGCATTATACTATTATACTCAGTTGATGTACTGTCCAACTGTGTGTACAACAAATATCAGGCTACTGTAGTGTTCTCCATCACTGCTGTGGGCATGTCTGACTGAAACCATGAAGAACACTAATGTAAAAGTGGCACATGTCAGAATGACAGAATGCTGTCACTCTAAAGATTGATGAAGCCAACAATAATGCATATCTCATGTCTGAAAATGGCCCAAATTTTCACAGACGCTTCTTATTTCTCAATCTGGAGCTCTGACATTGAGAACCGGTAGCTTGTTTTTGGTAAAGTGTCATTCTTCTGAGAGGTACAGAAATAAAATTGACAACTTTTGTTGTGTGTCCTTATGTGATTTCCCCCTGAAGGCTGAGCATTTTACATCCCCTTCAACATCCCCTCCCTTATGACACATGCTGTCGGGCTCGTCGGTATGATCATGTCAGCATGATCCTCGCTGTTGTGACAGAAACGATTCATATGCATGTGTGTGGGTTTTACGTGGGTGTTCTCAACACTCGCTGCATCAAAAATAATGCCAGCAACATTTGTTTATCCACACATCAATAGTTTTGTGAGTGTGCGTTAAAGGTGTTGTCTTTGTCATGATGAAACAACACCCAGAATGTTTTTATATAAAATATTGTTTAGAAAAAGTTTGTGCAGAGGATGATGGGTTGTGTGACGAGTATTTTACAAGTTAATAGTGCACAGATATCGTTCTAATCTCGTTAGAATACAAATTTGTGTCGGATCATCATGCTGTCACTGGTTAGGTTTAGCATGGGTAGTTGAGTAGCTGCTTGTGTTTCTGTACACCGGTTCTGACTGTTGGAAGCTGATGTTCTCAGTCTCAGCTTAGCTACATCTGAAAGCAACATAGGTGTCAACCTTGGATTATTAAAGCAGCAGTTCAACATTTAGCTCTACAAGGTGCAGTCAATTCCAGCCATTTTCAGTACAAAAAATCGCTAATATTTTATTTGTAAATAAAAATATGACGAGAAATACAGGGAATATTGGACGCGCATCGCGAGGTGCATTTCCTCAAACGACCAATTCGTGGATTTTATACCGACTTCAAGACATGTTTTGGACAAATAGTTTACCGGCTTGTTTCGTCTGGATGTCCAAGGTTGGATTATGGACGTTTTTTGTGGAATATTTTCATGTGTGTGTAATAATGAACCCGGAAATGTGAGTCGCGCTGTGTACGTTGAAGCCGTGTATAGAGAACGGATGGATGAATATTCGTTGTTTGTCGGACAATGTGTTTATATTACCCGCTGTGGTAATCGCATCTGAAAGTGGTTTATACCGGCGGATTCATGAGAATCTAAGCTTTCCATCGGTGTATAGTGTTGTATAATCGTGTTTGCAGCTTCAGACATTTAAGGAATGCTTATGCAGATCTCAAAGTGTTCCCGGGTGGAACGCTGAAGCTTAACGGGTTAAAGAGATGTGCTCACTGGATTTTCTTTTCCAAATGGATACTACTGTCTTGTTGGTCAGGTGTATATATATAAAGCTACAATTTATTAGCTTAGCATAATGATTGAAATGAGGTTAGCAACTCACCTAGCCTCTGTCCAGAGGTAAAGTAAGTTTTTTTTTGTTTTTTTTTTAATTTTCCTGTTTACCTTTTTATTTAGTATATTAATAGTTTTCAAAAATATTTGTGCTTAAGATACAGTATTGAAATTGGGCCCAATCCAGCACTTTGTTACAGTTCAGTTAGTGTGAGGTAAATCCACAGGGATCAGTGAAAAGAAGGTACAAAATACACACATACACGAAAAATCCCAGAGTACTATACTGGTACATTGTCAGTTTTAGCATTTGAAAGGCATGCGTACTACTTATTGTATCAACTTTATATATTATTGCAGCTCAATAAGAAGCAAGCTTCTTATTGAGCTGCTCACATTGTCCATGATGCATATTTTGACATCATAAAAGTTGATGGAAATGGCAAAATATCAAATGTTTTACAAAAACATTTTACATTTGCTTGCGATTTTTTTTTTACACTTTTTGACAAAGAGTTCACACTAAATACATTTTGATATAGCAAAAATGTCACTTCCATGACTGGTGAGATTACAACTGTCCTGATTAAAAAGAAACCTGATGTCTTCTCTAAATTTTTCTTTGGTAGCATTGTAGGGCTGGACCAGAATATCCGAATATTCAGTCGTGACGCTGGTATCCGAATATTTATTTTGAGATCCAAATAACACCAATTGTGGAACTATTCCTTTACACATTTCAAAGCAGAACTGTTTCTCAGGGGTGCAGTCTAAGCTGTAGCAGGATATGAGTACATACTGCACATTTATCATCATGAATCCATATTAATGCATTTATTTCTGATTGTTTCATGGCAAACAAGTATTTTGCTGCAACTCTATCAGCAGCAGAATTGAACATTTCTCTTGAGAATGGAGGGCAGTAGAGTCGGAGCAGAGGGGCAGCGTGAGACCGAGGAGAGAAGGAGAAATCGGCCAGTCACTGAGGAGACATCCGGTCTCTGGTCTGTGAACAAAGCCGTCCAACAGGAGAACAAGCAGGAGTCTGGAGCTGAGACATTGCAGACTGGTTGGCCCCTCTGTCTGGAAGTGTACGTGCTGCAGAGCAGGACTCCGTTGTGAAGGGACGTTGGGGGTGGGGTGGGTTTTTCTGGTGGTCTCTGTCAGCTGTCAGTTGTCTGTGCCTTATGTAACAGCCACAGCAGTTACTAACACTCATTTACGGTTCCTGAATGCTTCTGCTTGCCTAAAACTGTCACCTCCATGTCTTTTGAACCATCCTTTACCTCGTCTCCCTTCGCTTCTTCCTATTTGCTGTTTCCTTTCCTATTCTCTCTGACCGCCATCATTATGCGCTGCCCTCCTATCCTCACGTTGTCCCTTCACTCCTCCCCTCCTTCATCCTCCTTCATCCCTTCAAATGTTGGTAGGCAGCAGAACAATATCCAGAGGGTCACGGTGACCGGTAGCCCCCTCCCTGTGCTCACTTCCTGCTATTGTCCCCGGTCCTGCTGCTGATTGGCTACTACACTCTATTAACTGCACAACATACTGGCTTAATCACCACTGTGCACCGTTCTTCTCTGGGCGTACGGCATGGGAGAAGTGCTAGAGACCTGAGTACATGCAGAACAGCAGGACAGCTTGGGAAGTGTGCTCCCAGAGTGTTCATAATAGTCCATCAGCGACGTGACTAGTTAATCACATCTGAAAGTAAGCCAGAATATGCATATATGAAGAACAGAAGCAACAGTAGCCAAGTGTGTTTTAATGAATGGATGAAATAAAAGCAAAATAGGAGTAAAAGAAGACTACTTAATTTTCTGACTATGCAATGAGAAGCTGAAAATGTTCTCCCAGAGTAAATTTAAAGCAGATACGAAGCTTCAGCAGTTCTACAAAGTTACAATCCGTACAGTCGTCTCAGATGCATGCCTCTAGTAGTTGCATGTAGGTTTTGTTGCTGAACCGGCTTATTATGCAAGTGTTACAGAGTGACTCAGAATGCAATTTAAACTACTAGAAATAATTATGTCGGACTTTGACTGCCATACAGTAACACTCAATCTAAGGAAAACTGACACAACTAATGTAGTCTACTGTAATAATTGCCTGTAATTTTCTGGAAACACTATCTTTTGCTTACATCTCCAAGTACATAGGTTTGTTCTGATTGATGAATACCTCATACTATGCATTCTTTTGTCTTATTACCGTCTCGTCAGCTGCTGAACTGGTGAATTGCACACCCCAGCACCTAAACCTACTGTAGTAATCATCCTCAAGAAATGGGTTTCCCAGATACTGAACTCTGTCAGCTTGCAAACTGTGGCTTTTATGTCCATTTTTGCTGCTATTACCAACAATTTGGTTTTTTGAGGATCTCTGAGGGGAAGTCTAAGGAACACCTTAACCCAACACTTTCAGAACATTGGGATAAACACAGATAGCAGACACATAGTTTCTTATAAAGCATAGAGGAGTCTGGATGGATCCAGTGGGTTTCAAATTTCTGAATATCTCTAAACCACAGACTCTAAAAATATACTGGCTATCGATCTGCAAAGTATAAATCACTTAAAATGTAGTTTATCTTGAGATAAAGGAAACGTGCTACAAACACTAAATGGGGAAACAAAAAGATGGAAATTTGTGCTAAATTAAGTGTAACTTCAACTCAGTCTGCAGCTCACTGGGACTGCTAGACCCTCATATGAGCCTACAATGATGATCTTTTTCAGCGCCTGCAGCACTGGTTATGTTTCCATAGGGTACTACAGGTTTTTCCTCCTTTTTCGCCCCTCTCTGACACTTTGATCCCACAATGGCTCCATCTCCTCCTGTAGCTAGACCACCGAGTTCTTGATTTACCGGTCTATCTATCTGCTTCTAGATCACTTATTAATGAGACACGGATGTCAGGACCTCACATCTTTGCCTTATCACAGATCACTCGCTATATGTGACTGTGGCAGCTCTAAATCTCCTCTTCTGTCTGTTACCAGCCGTCAACCGCAGACAAAGTGACATGAAAGGCCTAAAACACCGATCACGGAACATGAAGTAAATCTTGTACCGGGAGATTTTACAGACAATTTGAGAATTTTAAATATTAACTGACAGCAGAGAGCGAGACGCAGAACATCCAGGATCAGCGTTCCTCTGCAGTTTGACGGAGCTCTTCGTGGCTACTTAATCCTCAGGACTGGAACATTCATTTCTTTGATCATTTAATGTTAATTATATGACCCAGTTGTAAATGAGAAATTTTATTATACCCCCAGTGTTGCCTCATGAATCATAAAATATCACTTTACTCCAACATAGTAAGATTCAGTTCAGATAATGACCGAATTGTTCAGAAGAAATTGAAATATTCTGTAAAAAGTGTAACTTCAAGCAAATTCCACTTTACCACTAAAATTTAGTAATCATGGCAAGTAAGTTACATGAAAGGCCTAAAACACAAATCATGAAAATCACAAAAGAAGTGGATCAATTATCACTTTTTATGAATTTGCTAAATATAATACTACAACTTAGATAATTAAAATCTATGCATTTTGACTGTAGAACCACACCTTTATTTTGTCTTTTAACCCTCTTCTTGTCCTCATTTACGGGCACCAAAAAATATTGTTTCCTTGTCCAAAAAAAATTCAGCAAAAAAATTCCACAAATTTGCAAAACCTTCAGGAAGAAAATTCCAAAATCCTTAAAGGTTTTATTGAAAAAAAATCCCTCAAATTTGGCAAGAAAATCCTTGTAAATATTTTCAAAAAATGAGTGATTACATATATACACACGTGGACAAAGTTGTTGGTACCCCTCAGTTAAAGAAGGAAAAACCCACAATTCTCACTGAAATCACTTGAAACTCACAAAAGTAACAATAAATAAAAATTTATTGAAAATTAAATAATCAAAATCAGCCATCACTTTTGAATTGTTGATTAACATAATTATTTAAAAAAACAAACTAATGAAATAGGGCTGGACAAAAATGATGGTACCCATAACTTAATATTTTGTTGCACAACCTTTTGAGGCAATCACTGCAATTAAACGATTTCTGTATTTGTCAATGAGCGTTCTGCAGCTGTCAACAGGTATTTTGGCCCACTCCTCATGAGCAAACAGCTCCAGTTGTCTCAGGTTTGATGGGTGTCTTCTCCAAATGGCATGTTTCAGCTCCTTCCACATATGTTCAATGGGATTCAGATCTGGGCTCATAGAAGGCCACTTTAGAATAGTCCAACGCTTTTCTCTCAGCCATTCTTGGGTGTTTTTGGCTGTGTGTTTTGGATCGTTGTCCTGTTGGAAGACCCATGACCTGCGACTGAGACCAAGCTTTCTGACACTAGGCAGCACATTTCTCTCCAGAATGCCTTGATAGTCTTCAGATTTCATCGTACCTTGCACACTTTCAAGACACCCTGTGCCAGATGCAGCAAAGCAGCCCCAAAACATTACTGAGCCTCCTCCATGTTTCACCGTAGGGACAGTGTTCTTTTCTTCGTATGCTTGGTTTTTGAGTCTATGAACATAGAGTTGATGTGCCTTACCAAAAAGCTCCAGTTTGGTCTCATCTGTCCAAAGGACATTCTCCCAGAAGCTTTGTGGCTTGTCAACATGCATTTTTGCAAATTCCAGTCTGGCTTTTTTATGAGTTTTTTTCAGCAGTGGTGTCCTCCTTGGTCGTCTCCCATGAAGTCCACTTTGGCTCAAACAACGACGAATGGTGCGATCTGACACTGATGTACCTTGGCCTTGGAGTTCACCTTTAATTTCTTTGGAGGTTGCTCTGGGCTCTTTGGATACAATTCCAACGATCCGTCTCTTCAATTTGTCATCAATTTTCCTCTTGCGGCCACGTCCAGGGAGGTTGGCTACTGTCCCGTGGGTCTTGAACTTCTGAATAATATGAGCCACTGTTGTCACAGGAACTTCAAGCTGTTTAGAGATGGTCTTATAGCCTTTACCTTTAAGATGTTTGTCTATCATTTTTTTCGGATGTCCTGGGATAATTCTCTCCTTCGCTTTCTGTTGTCCATGTTCAGTGTGGTACACACCTTTTCACCAAACAGCAGGGTGACTACTTGTCTCCCTTTAAATAGGCAGACTGACTGATTATGAGTTTGGAAACACCTGTGATGTCAATTAAATGACACACCTGAGTTAATCATGTCACTCTGGTCAAATAGTTTTCAATCTTTTATAGAGGTACCATCATTTTTGTCCAGGCCTGTTTCATTAGTTTGTTTTTTTAAATAATTATGTTAATCAACAATTCAAAAGTAATGGCTGTTTTTGATTATTTAATTTTCAATAAATTTTTATTTATTGTTACCTTTGTGAGTTTCAAGTGATTTCAGTGAGAATTGTGGGTTTTTCCTTCTTTAACTGAGGGGTACCAACAATTTTGTCCACGTGTGTATCAGTGAAATTTCTAATATTCTCTTAGCAAAATTCGCTGGATTTTGATTGAATTTTTGTGAATTTTCTTAGCAAAACATTTTTAACATTTCCTGTCTTCCACCAAAAAATGTTCAAAGATTTCCCAAAAATGTTGAAAATGTGGACATCAGAAGTTTCACTGTGAAATTTTTTTTTTCCTACATTTTCAAACTAAAACGAGTCAATTTTGACCCGCAGGACGACACGAGGATTAAGCTAATTTTATGTCGGCTCCAAAACTCCATACGTGGAAAAAACAAAACCGGATTCCCTCAGAGACAAAGGAAGGAGCAGTATTTATTGGAGCTTGGTATGCGACCAAAAAGTTTTTCAACGTATTAATTTCTCCTCCCTCTCTGTATTTTACGTGCTCGCTATCTTGTATTTACAGTCCCTCTTGTCATCTTACTCTCTCTCTGCTCTCTACACCTGTCCTGTAATGCCACCCTGGGGCAGTTTTAAATTTATTGCTCCTTGGCTGAGGCCCTCGCAACATAAATAAGCGAGAGAAACAATGGAGTGACTGAACGAGCATCATACAGAATTGTTGCACACTGGAGGAGAACAGGAAAGCGTGCACTTCACTTTCTATGCAATTGCAGCGAAAGTTCTATAATCGTTATTCTCCGTTTCTATTCACCACATTTCCATCCCTGTTAGCTTTTCTCATTTCCTTACTTCCTTCCTTTTACTAATACCCCCGCCATGCTAACGCAGCGTCATTGTTATGAATGAATCAACAATGGTATCTGACCCGCGTCTGTGACCTTTACTGCAAATCCTTGGAAAATACTAATCTCTTTAGAGTCTACAGGAAGTAAGCAGAAATTAGCCTCATAAGAGTTGGTTGAACCTTTAACAGCAACTGTGCTGTTGTTGCTCAGGAGCTACATGAATCTGATGTTTAAAAAAAAAAAAAGACACTCCCCTCTGTTTGTCTCTCCCAGTGACCTGTGATTTTCCCTGGAAATGCTGCAGGGTATGTCAACTTCCTCCTGAAGCAGACTCGCACACCCAAACGCATAATACAATTCCACACACAAAGACACACCTCAGTCAAGGTTATAAAATTCAAACAAATTAGTTGTTCTGCTTGCTGGGTGAGGTGGACGCTGTTAGCACACTGTCTGACGACTGAGACGATGTTGATCTTAAACCTGCTGAACTTGAGTTTGATGCTTGTGAATTTACAGCAACATACCTGTCGACAAAGTGGGCAACGCAACACACAAACTATCACTGCCCACACAGAGGGACTGAAACTAGTAACAGTAGCGATGATCGTAGTTATTTAACCCTTGTGTCGTCCTAAGGGTCAAAATTGAACCGGTTTAAAGTTTGAAAATGTGGAAAAAAATGTTTTCAGTGATACTTCTGATGTCCACATTTTTGGGAAATCTTTGAACATTTTTTGGTCATCTAAAAAAGAAAAGTTAAAAATGTTTCTTAAGAAGATTCACAAAAAAAAATCAATCAAAATCCAGCGAATTTCGCTGGATTTTGATAGATTTTTTTGTGAATGTTCTTAAGGAAAATATTAGTTTTACTGATATGTATGTAATCACTTTAGATATTTTTAGGATTTTTTTTGGAAGATTTTTCTCATTTGAAAAAAAAATTAAGGATTTTCTTGCCAAATTTGGGGGATTTTTTAGTGAAATTTTTAAGGAACTATTGGAATTTTCTTCCCGAAGATTTTGCAAATTTTTCAGAAATTGGGGGAATTTTTTTCTTGCTGAACTTTTGGATTTTTTTCGGACAAGGAAACAATAGTTTTTGGTGCCCGTAAATGAAGACAACGGGAGGGTTGAAAGCAAACTAAGTGCCCAGATAGCTGAACTGGTTGAGCGGGCGAACCATTAATGGGCTGTAGTCCCCGACACAGCAGCCTGGATTCGATTGCAGCTTGTGGCCATTTACTGCACATCTTCCCCATATTCTTCTTCCTACTTTCCTGTCTGCTTCTCAACTATATCTGTCTAATAAAGCCAACAACAAAAAAAATAACTTAAAAAAGCAAACTAAAACTCTAGTTTCTTTTTGAAGGGCTTTGCTTAAAACAAGTAAATGATACTTTTAAGGGAAGGCTTCAAATCAACAAGGTTCTCCTCTGCAGCTATCACCTCCTTCTCTGTTACCTTGAGGATGTAAAAACTTATAAAAATGTGTCATAAATGTGAGGTTTTCATCATTGGCCCTGAGTCCATCAAGCAGCTTTTGTGTTGGCAGTTTTCTTCATTTTCTTCTTGCATTTGAATTCTGTCTTTTCCTTGAAGCTCACATTGTCAAAACTGTCTCTTTTTTTCCATTTAAAAGCATCTACTGTACATCCACTCTTTTCCTATGCCTCCGACATTCTTATGCTCGTCAATACTGTACCGCTGCAACAATCTCCTGGTTGTCAGTGACCAATGAAATACTTGCAAACACGCTGATGCTAGATTGCTTCATAGTGTGAACAGGAGAAGTCTAGTGTTTATCTTGTGATTGTCTGGATGGGGGATAAAATGATGGCTGTTGTGATGACTTTCCCGCTCTATAAAATCCTGTCATACTGTTAATAACCGACGTCTGAAGGATTCTCGCGGGTCTATTACTCATACTGGATCTCCTGAAAATTGTTTTCATCTGTTCCTTCAGCCACTCATTGCGCCAATGCAACCCTGTAGTTTCAACACAGCTCTATTTTCAATCTGAATGCCACTCGGGAGTAAAGACAGACAGGATGAAGGGGTTTTTCCTTCCATCCTTGTTCTTCGTAGCGCAGTAGCAACTCAAACTTGCCTTTTCCAGCAATCTCATTTTTCCTACAAACACTGCAAAAACTCAAAATGTTACCAAGTCTGTTTGTCTTATTTTTAGTCAAAATGTCTCATCCCACTTGATTTAAGATACATTCACTTAACATTCAGCAGGATGGAGGGGCTTGTTTTAAGACAATGCATCTTAAATATCTTAAGTCAAACAATCAAAGTTTAAAAATGTGGGGGAAAAAAATATATTTTCACAGTGAAAATTTTCACATTTTCAAAATTTTTTGGAAAATTTTTCAAGATTTTTTGGTGGAAAATAGAAATGTTTAAAGAAAATGTTTCTTTAAGAACGTTCGGGGAAAATAATCAACCAAAATCCAGCGACATTTGCTGGATTTTGGTTGATTTTTTTTTCCCCCCGAATGTTCTTAAAGAAAATTTTAGAGCTTTTACCGATATATGATCACTTTAGATATTTTTAGGAATTTTTTGGGAGATTTTTACTCATTTTTGAAAATATTTACAATTTTTAGATTTTTGTAAATTTTTAATTTCTTGCCAAATTTGGGGATTATTTTTAAATAAAACTTTTAAGGGAAACTTTTCAGGAATTTTCTTCCTGAAGGTTTTGCAAATTTTTATAAATTTGGGGAGTTTTTTGCTGAATTTTTGGATTTTTTTCAGACAAGGAAACAATATTTTTTGGTGCTGTAAATGAGGACAACAGGACTGTTTAGACACCTAAGCTTGACAGTCCTGGTAAAATAGAGCTTAAAATAAGTTTTCCCAGCTAATTTTGAGATCTCAATATTCTAAATATCATATCATACTTCAAGAAATCTCACCAAGCCGTTTTCACTTGTTCTATTGACAGATTTTTTTCCCCCACTTACTTCAAGGTAAAAGTTCTTTGAAATAAGTTGGGTTTTTTTGTCTTGTTTTGAGAGGGGAAAATTTTCCACTGAATGTAAGTCAGGCACAGTTTGCCTCTGGTTCGATCACCTCTCTGTCTTTCTCCCACTTATACAACCGCCCTCCCTTCGCCATCCTTGTCACGTCCACAGGGCTCGTACTGCCTGCCTGGAGGTGAGAGGTCTCCTGGCTGGGGACCAGGACAGCACATGGCTCCCTTTTGATCTACCCAGCGCTGGCTGCTACCTGCAGATAGCATATTCACACACACAGCGCTGCCTTTCAGTCACAGAGACACTCCGACATCTTTCATTTCCTCCCTCTCTGTTTCTGTCGGATGCATTCTAAACCGCCCGTACACGGTTCAAGTTCTTGCAGTTTTTCCACCACCAGCAAAAGTCTGACATTTTGTTGAAAAATCTGAACGAGCGATGGAAAGATCTGACAAGTTAGAGGGTAATATGTGTGGATCGTTTACTCTTTGTGTGTGTGAGTGCGCCTACTGTCATCTGGTTACCATTTGAAAGCAGAATTACAGCTAATGATATCCTGGAGGAAAACTACAGTAGCTAAACATGCAACAGCTCCTCTGTTTCTTTATTTTTTTTCTTCTCTCCTCCTACTTTTTCCGCCCTTTCGGTCCATTCCAGCGGTAAAAGGTCTGGGAGAAAAAAGAAGCACAGTTTGACAGATATTAATACTATTAATACCGTTGGGTTTCTATGTGAGAGGCAGTTAGCGTGTGTTTATACACATTTATACACTTTCAGCCTCTCACATCTGGATCAGAATCCCACCATCCCCCAGCAGCCTCTCCGTTAGAGAGAAGTAGGTTAGAACAGCAGTGTCAAATATCTACAGTACGTGTTTGAGCCAAAGAGAAAATTACAGAATTGACTTGCTGCAAACAGAAATATAAGACGTTTGTGTTTTTACACAGCTGTGATGATACCGTGCAGATGTGATGCATGTTCTGTGTACATCACCTCCTTGAAGATTTGTAAAAGACCGCCTAAAGCCACGACAGAACAGTTCACAAACACTGCTACTCTCTCATTTTCTCTATCTGCTCTTTCTTTCGCCCCTGTATTTAACTCGTGATAAAAAATGACAACAAAATGCATTTTCAAAATAATCTGAATGTCACGGAGGAGCAAATGGGAACGAGCATTGTGGTAAGATAAAAAAATATTGGAATCATCTAAATATGCACATTGCATGCTCCTACGTAATAATGAAATAAAAGGAGGACTTGACGCTAATGTTAGTATGTGGAAGATACTACTGACAGGTCATGAGGCAAAATGCACAATAAGATTAAACCAGTTGCCCCCCAATCTTTCTTTTCTGAAAAGAGGAAATAAAAAGGAAAGCACAAGGCTCTTCTATTATATCTAGAACACTGTGCTGCCTTCTTCCAGACTGGTCACCTTCTTGCACAGTGCATCGGCTTGAGAGTTTAGAGACATTTGAGACTTTTTGACTTGCATCAGCGTCCAACTGTCTACGAGAACACTCATCCTGATTAGTCAGGCTCACGCAGTCTGACGTCCACACCTCATGATACAAACATGCTTTTTTTTTTTTTTTGACAACACTCTCTGTACATATACACAACAGTGCTAGTCTAGGTCACCTGTAGCCATTGGTAACAACACATAGTGATGCTGAGTGGGAGGGGGAGTGTGACCGTTCGATTGACAGAGCTGCTGTTTAATGGGACTATAGATGCGTCTGTATTTTCTTCCACAGGACGTGAACTGTATAAAGTCGTACGTCCATGGTGATCTCAAGCACAACCTGCCAGCAAAATGTCACATGTAATCAAATTTTAAAAAATGTTATTTACCTAAATAACACAATATAATTTGCTCTTTCTGTTTGTGACATCATTACATATTGTTCTGTTCTGAAGAATGTCTGTTGCTTTCACTGCTTGGCAACATTTTCTGTTGTTAAACAGGGAGGAGTACATTTAACAAGGCACGGCCCGTTTGTAAATCCAGATAAATGTTTAAATCAGGAGAGCATGACGTCTCACAGATTCCTTGGAATCCTGATTATTATTCAGCTGGAAAAAAAAGAACAGAATAGCGTCGCACCCCACCATGAAATATTAAAACTGTTTCTTTAGTGCTGTCTCACACACTGGCTGCTTCTCGGACCTCCTCCCCCTGTCTGTCTCACACATTGGCACATTATCTTTCTTTTGGAGCTGCAACAGCGACACCTGATCAATATCAATTATTCTGATAGTCATTTAAGCCATCTATGAAGCATAAAAGACTGTAAATTTCTTGTTCCAGTTGCTCATATGTGATTTTTTTTTTTTTTTTTTTTTTTTTGCCTCCCTCTGTTTTACGTCATTGCAAAGTGAATATTTGGGTGTTTTGGAAAGTTAGTCGAACTAAAGAAGACATCTGAAGGCGTCATCTCTGGCCAACTGTGTGTCATTAGTTGAAAACCTACTATTTGTTTCCAATCTCACACTTACTTACATGCAGCCTCTTTATTTTGGGTTCAGTTTTAGTCACATCTTCTCTTTTGTCCTGCTTTTCTCACGGAGAAGCTATTTAGTTCAAGTCACTCAAATTCATTCCTGCAGAAGGGTAGACTAAATCGAAAACTAGATCTGAAACAACCCCACAATTCAATGCATTTAATGGATTTGAAAATTACTCTTGCAGATTCTACACCTCTGGTAAATGTATATCGGAGACAGTAAATGATGGAGTGATTTCAGCTGCACCTGTGTTTGTAGCTGTCAGTTCTTATCCGGTAACTCCAAGTCAGTCCACACTTGCCAAATAATCTGAATTAAGAATTCAGGAAGGGAAAGGAACATGTTCGATATCTGTTAGGCATGAAATTCTGCTCCTACAGTCAGTTAATCAAAGACATCTTTAACCCTCATGTTGTCCTGCGGTTTGAAAATGGGGGGGAAAACAAATATTGTCGCAGTGAAAGTTCTGATGTCCGCATTTTCAACATTTTTGGGAAATCTTTGAACAGTTTTTAGTGGAAATAAGAAATGTTAAAAATGTTTAAGAACATTCACAAAACAATCAACCAAAATCCAGCAAATTTCGTTGGATTTTGGTTGATTTTTATGTAAATGTTCTTAAAAATAATATTAGAAATTTTTTTAGGAATTTTCTTCCTAAAGGTTTTGCAAATTTTCAGAAATTTGGGGATTTTTTTTGCTAAAATATTTGATTTTTTTCAGACAAGGAAACAATATATTTTGGTGCCTGCAAATGAAGAGGGTTAAGGATCTTTAAGTTCTAGCTGTAGATGCAAACATACGATGACACACACATCAGTGTATGTAGGAAAAACAAGCGTGTTTGAATGTACTTTTACTTGTGTACTCTGTGTGTACTTCTTAGTGATATAAACTACTGGTCCTGACAGCAGCCATGTCTTACGCTATGATTTGTCTCCAACAGGTCTTCCACCACTTCCTAATGAGGCAGAGATCGCACACCCAAAAGCTCTTCCGACGCAAGAGGAATGACCGACGGTAATGACGAATCTCCACACTCATCGTGACAAACAAACCTGCCTCAGTGAGAGGGATTGTTTTTCTGTCGATGTCAGTGCACAGCCGGGTCTACAGCTTTAACGTCTTTCCCCGATCAACGCAATGTCAGGACAGGAATGCAGGCCGCACACTTCACTGCAGACAGAAAAAAAAGTGAGAGACGCTGAAGGATTTTTCACGAGCTGAATAAGTCCCTCAACAAAATTTATGCCAGTTATTCAGTCATGTGTGTCTGCTTGCCGTGTTAAAGCAATTTTTTTTTTTTTTTTTACTTACTGCAACATTTAACCTGCTGTCCTGCCCCAAAGGTCCAAACTCAGTCCAAACTAAATTTGCATTTGCACATCTACTCTAATTGTATATCCTGAAATCTGATTTCACCCAAGTTGACTTCATTGAAACTAGGCCCTTAACGGAAAAAAAAAAAAAAAAATCTCTCGTTCTCTTGCTCCCTGCCTGATGTCACTGGAAAACGTTCTTCAGTTGCTAAGAGACAGGCAAAGAGAAAATGTTTTGGTTGTGCATTTGTGGTTTAAAAAGAGGAAATTGTATCTAAACAAATGGGCAAAAGCTACTTTCATCATTGTTTTAAGTACAGAGAATAATTACTTCTTTTCAGAGGCTTGTGTTGATGTGAGATGGGTGCAGCGCAGGTCTGCAGAAGGAAAGAACAAAAGCATGAACTCAGACCAACAGCAGTTTCCTTAGGTTTCGGTCTATTGTTTGTTCGCTAGAAATGTTAACAAGAGGCCATCCTGTTTTCTTGCGCACCTTGCTTCCAAGCACGAGCTCCCAGTACTTTACAGCTAGTATGTGTCTGTGTTGCTGTTGTGTACTCTGACATGAATCTTACAGAGTCCAAAAGTCTGAATTTAGCATCAAGACTATTAAAGTTAAAGACTTGTTGCATCTGTTTTGCGTTGTGACCACAGCCTAAACCATTCGGCAAACACAAATTAACCCACTAGTCTCGTTTAGTCTAAACTAATTTGAAATAAACATAAAAAAATACAGTATTTGCAGCATTTATTCTGAAGTGATAACAGACTCAAAGCAGACAAGGGCTCATTTGCCCTCGAACTATTGGAGAAAAAAGCTGAGACAAGTTGCCCTACAGTTGTTCAGTGATATGCTGGTTTGGTTGCTGAAATAGGATGTAGGAAATGCTGTTAGCAAAGTTTACACTCGACTTTTCGGCCATCTGTGGTTAACCAAAATACAGCCACACAGACGACTCTGTTGACTTGTTGGTGTCGATTAATTGGAGTCAACACTCAGTAAATGTGAAATAAGTTCAATTTAGCAGTCTCCATTAGTTTGTGCAGTTTCAAAGTTTTCAAACCCCAGGGGTGTTCACAGGTGTGAAAAATGGAAATAATGGATTAATAATGGATTAAGGGAGCAACCCTGGAAGGCTTTTGATGGCAGCTCTTTTCTCTGCACTAAGCTAATTTGAGAATTGGTTTGGATGAGAGCATATCGACCAACGAACACAACCAGTCAAAATGAAGACTACAGTGCTACAAAAAAATCTAACACAAGGTTCAATTACTTCTAATTATCCTGAGGCTTTCAAGACCAGAAAATGTGTCAACAGATAAAAACTGTATGATGTTGGAGACTGAAACCTAAACACTGAAAATGTCTCCGCATCCCTTTTTCCAGTCTTAAACCTGCTCATTGCTGGGTGCCGTTCAGGCTTTTCCATACAGGATGTCCCACCGGGCTACAACCTGTACAATAGCAGGCTGTTAGCATTCATCTGTTCTGTGGTAATGCTTCTGCCTCCTGTCTCTTTACATAAAGACAAGCGCCATGCAGGCTGGCCGAATAGCTTCACGCTGCAGTAAAGCAGGAGGATGAAACTAAGGCTGAAAAATATCAAAGGAAGCTTGAGGCAGAAGATAAGAAGAGTGGATTAGACATTAAATGGAGATCAGCACAACTGGAAAGACAGAGTTATGACTGTTCTCACAAAGTCTTTCCCCAAACAACTGGATAATTATCCATCAGGGATCTATGTGGGTTGTTGTTTTTTTTTTTTGCAATACATAATAACAAAGAAAGACAGACAGGACAGAAATGAGGCGAGTGAAGCAGAGGGAATGCAGAATAGAAAGTCATCACAGTTGGTAGTTAGGATGCCTTTTATACACAGTAGCTGGGAGTCGGGAAAACTGTAAATGCGATAATGCTTGGGTCATTACAGCCATGGAATCTGCTGCAGATATTAAAGGCTTTGCATGAATGCAGTTGAACACAATAAAAGGCAGCTAAAGTTGCCATTACTCCGTCCTGTTCTTTCTGAAGCTTAGCGTGTGTGTTCATCCAAATACATTTACTGAATTTGTTTGTCCATCAACATGCTGGTTCTCAGAGGTCGATATCTTAGGTTTGTGTTCCCCAACACAACAAAACCAGTAGCCTGAAGGCTGTAATGAGAAAGCACACAGATAATGTTAGACTTGTGTTATGCTTTGTCTTTTATTGTGTGTCATGTATCAACACGGCTAGGTGAAGACACGCCAAAAGTAAGTTGCTGGAAGCAGATGAAATATGGAAATAAATATTGATCATGGACTGTATGTACGAAGCGTGAGGGCTGCGCTGGACAAAGCACGAGAAAAGAGAACCGAGTGAGACTTGTGAGATTGAGTAAAGGAAAAGTGTAGGCTGGCTGTGGCAGGAAGGAAAAGAAAGGGGAGGTAGTGCATGTGTTTCTACTTTAGTAGGCACGTCAAGCAGGGCTGAAATTAGTTGTGATTTACTGGAATGTGCTGCTTACCGCTTTCTGCTTCAAAACAGAAAATGTACAAAGAAGGAGCTGATGTCCTCCTCCCTTTGTACATTTTGGTCTTTCACAAAAGAGTCTGTTAATTATTGAAGAGCTTTTCCACACGTACACTTTATTTGTCTTTCTTTAAAGAAGTGCCCTTTGTGAACACCATTTCCATTGTACTGAAGAAAAGACCATTTGAACACTTAACACTACTAACGCTTCTACACAACGTTGTTTTAAACTGAATAGACTCGTCATTTGAGCCGTTGAACTGAGAGTTTAAATGTTTATTTTCATTCTTAAAACAGTTTGTGCAGAATAAGATGTCATTATAACAAGTAGCAATTCCACACTCTGTTTTATGAACAAAACGATGTTGTCTGTGTGGCTGCTTTTAAGCACTCCAATAAGAGAAAACATCAGATGCATAAAAGTGAGCGCAGACACATGACTGTGACTGTGTACACACACAAAAACACAAATATGCGTGCACATTCCTCCCCTCAGATTTATGAAGCTGCGTGTAGGCCTGGTGCTGTTTTATAAATCTCAATCACAGTGGAGCTGGCTGCACGTGCACAAGCCTCATTTCCACTCCCACAAGCTAGTCATAGATGGATGCGGATAAATCCTGAATCCCTTGTTTTCATATCGATTCCTGTGCCCACTCCACCACTCGCTCGACCTGACCTGAAGTGTTGCATTCAGTGTTATACAAGTTACTGCAAATTAAGAAGTAGTTACAGTTTGATTTACTGAATTACTTCTCCAGTTATTATTTATAAATGTAAATTGTTAGTTATTAGCAGCTGAGAGTCTTTCACAGTTTCTACTGTCACTGGTATTTTTTTAAGTGACTCTACTGTTGGTAATGGTTGCATATTAGTGACAACATACCTGGCAATCGCACTGTTTAGTTCTGTCTGGGTTGCAGACTGTGTAAATAATTTCTTCGGTTTTTAAACTATGCCTTGGCTGTTTGAACGCATCGACTCCTGTCTTAGCAGCGCTACAGCACGAGTGCCTTTTGTGATGTGTCTAGTAGAAGCGTGTTGTTTGAGCAGGGGCGTCTAGACATTAGAAAAGCTGATGTTCCCTCAACTGTATGACACAAGTAGGGAAACACGCCCAATATTACAAACAGATTTCCATCCAACTGGAGGTGTCAGGTGTGTTTTAACCTCTATAAATACAGTTAAAGGTTTAATAGTCAGGTAGCCTGTTGTAGGGCGGCGATATGTTTATCCTTTAGGTCGTCCTGCGGGTCAAAATTGACTCATTTGAAAATGTGGAAAAAGAAATGTTAAAAATGTTTCTTAAGAACATTCACAAGAAAATGATTTTTTTTGTGAATGTTAAAGAAATATTAGAATAGAATATATGCAATCACTTTAGATAGTTTTAGGAATTTTTTTAGACGATTTTTACAGATTTTTTTTTGAAAATATTGACAAGAATTTCTTGTCAAAATTGGGGGATTTTTTTTTTTTTATAAATAATGCTTGTAAGGAATTGTTGAAATTTTCTTTCCAAAGATTTTGCAATTTTCAGAAATTTGGGGATTTTTTTGGGCAGATTTTTTGATTTTTCTCAGACAAGGATTTTTTGGTGCCCGTAAATGAGGACATGAGGATTAATCATGGCTCAGGTTTATGTGTTCTCCGTCAACAGCTTTACAGACCTATTATAGTTATAATTGAGTGAGGAGGTGTAATTTTCATACAGAATGTTTTACTTAGTCATGTAGTCCCAGAAGAAGTTTTTGCTCAGCCTGGCGGTGAACACGGTACAAACCGCTTTGTGTCTGAAAAGGGCCATTACCGTATTCCATGTAACATTTGCCATGTTCTTGAGCAGCACCAGAGCAGCTGTCACCACACGAACCCATTACACATGGGAGAGGTTATTTATAGTAACTGACTCATACATTAATGATATGTACCTTTTAAACATAATGTCACTGATATCTTTGTCATCATTATTTAACATCAGAAAAGGATCTATGGCGCTCATATCGAAACTGACTTTACAGCGGGGGTTTTCCTACAAAGAGAAATTTTTTCAACCCCCAATAAAAAGGTATTAATCAGTGACAAAAGAGCATCACTAGCACCAAAATAATGATTGGGGTTTCATAAGTATTTTTTAGCAATTATGTTAATTTTATTTACTGAAGTATAATATACATTTTTCATTATCAAATGGTGAGAAATATCTGGAAATTGCATAGATTTCTGTTCAATAAGGCAACAGACTTATTGCTTTTACTGTCATGCAGTCACAACTCCCCAAGTTCCATTTTAAGCTAGGAAGAACATGGAAATTTACTGCACAGTGGAGGATAAAATGAAATGACGACAATAAAACATTTCATCAGCCTAAACAGTCATTTTAATTTAAGTTGATCAAAGTGCCTGAATCTGATTTTATAAATTCCACCTTATGTATTTATGTATGCCTTATATATACAGCTGTGACCTATGTCTGCTTCATTTGCATTTACTATGAACTGCCTGCTTTTCTGCTTAGAACCGCGGTAGCTTAACATTATTGAGTGTAATCAATAATATTTATGCATGCATGTATGCTCACAGATTCAGTACGTTCCCGAGTTTGAATCTTAAGACTTAGCAATGCAAATGTTCAGCCGGGCAGTCGAAGCCTTTCTCCCCACAGTCCATTAAGCCAATGTGCTGTGTCCTATATGAAGCTTTGGCCATGTTATCGACTGTCTGGCCTGCAGGCTTCTCTTCCCCTGGGCCAATCGATTCTTCAGTCTGGGTCAGCCAATGCTTCCATGAGTTCTCCATCCACATAGCAACAGCCATGATTGATCATCAGTATCCTGCCTCCTTCCATGATCATATCTACCAATTCATTTCACCTTCTTTTTGCTACCGTAGCATCCTTCTATAGTTCTGTGCATGCTGTTTTATATGACATAGTTATCAACCTGTAGTTTTTTGTTTCGTTTTTTTTTCTCCTCTTTGCTTTTTGCTCCCCCCATTCTTCTGTCTTCTCCTTTATGCCATCTTTTAAAATCCCTTCAAATTGTCCGACCGCTCTCCATCTATCCTTCATCTCTTCATCCTTCCAATCACCTGCATTGTGGCCTACCCTTCTCTCCTGCTTGTAGAGACCAGTTAACCATACTTCTACCTACTGGCCCAGGGGGAAGGCGGCAAGTCTCAGCCAGGTCAGTGACAACATAAGCAAGATGGTGGGAGCGAAATGGAGCCGCAACGCATATTGACCTTTTTCAGAAATGAGTGGGAATTGCATTTTATTTGTCGTACTCAACAAAACACCCAAAGGTCAGGTAATAATTGGTGCCTTTTTCCCATCAAATGCTCAACGAGCTCAAAATAAGGTGGGATGGAAGTTACGACCCGCCAGGCAACATCAAATACCAATTTAAAGCAGATTAATACCTTCAAATTACCACACACATCATCCCAACCAGAAAAATAAGTAATTTCTCATGTGATTAGATGCTCGATCATGCCAGAGTCAGGTCTGTTTCTAAGTAACAAGATATTGTGAGATGAAATTTCATCACTGGCCCCATCATTCATCCTTAATGCAAACATCTCCTTGGCAGTAATGTGACTGATGGATGGTCAATCTGAGCAACACTCAAGCTACAGCCGAGCTCCTAGTCATTAAATATGATTAACATTTTATTACTGTCTCACTCTCACCCCTCTACATCACCAGTGGATCAGGAGGAACGGCTTATTAGAGCCTCAGCTAACAGCGACTGAGGAGATTCAGCGCATCGCCACATCGGTGAATGTGTGTGTGTGTGTGTTGGAGAGAGAGAAATGTCGTATTCTTTAACACTCTGTCTCTGAGCAATCTACGGCTTAGCTCAAGATTAGGAAATCTCACTCTCCGTAAGTCACAGTAAATGAGTTCTCACCATTTCTGTCAGTCAACGTTGAAGTGATAATCCTAAAGATTTCCGTCCCCGGTTGATGTGGCAACACCTGTGGTTACCGTGGTAACAGCAAGAGCAGTTTAAGACTTCTGCAAACACTCTTAAAGCGTCTACTTCATCAAAAATCCAGCAGAGGAGCAACAAGTGTGTCTGTTTACAGTGCAACCGAACAAACTTCTTGCTTCAATTTGTTCTCGTGCCGCACACAGCAGAAGTAATTTTCCACACAGCTTCAGCGTGGAGTTTAGTCAGGCTGGTCACTTTGCTAAAAATGCAGAAAATACCCCTGTCTTGTTTCATACACACACTTTTGGATGAATAGTTTTAGAAGAACACACTGCTCTCTTTGTGACTGCCCTTTGTTTTACCAGCGAAAGGCTTTTTAATGTAAAGCAGGAGGCAGAAATCATCAAATAACTTCAGCAGTAACTTAATACAGCTTATATGGCTGCTAGGAAAGTAAACAGTAAACAGCCATTCTTTTATCAGTGAGATAAACTAACAATTAGGCTGGATTACATGCTGCATTGTTTCTTTTGAAATATATCATTTCAGATGCCACCATGAATAACTCCTGCTGAAAAAGTGACAGTAAGTGCAGTAATTTATGATTAAGTAGGGCACCAGTAAAATATTAAAACCTTCACGAAAAGCTGTATACTGTAGTTACTGTCTGATGTACAAGCAGAAACATCTGAAACAAGGATCCTCATAGATGTGCGTGACAAGACGGCGTCCTCTTACCATTCTGAAGAAAAGGGAAGGGATGTGATTAAAAAGTTGTCAGGCTGGCACAGATCTGGCTCAGACAGAATATTATAAATTGATGGAGGCAGGCTGTTGGGTAGTGAAGAGTCAGAAGATGAACTGTCTCCCAACCTCCCTAAGAGAGTGGAACAGAGCGGCCAGGCAAAACATAAACCACATGAACGCAGAAAAAGACTATAAATACATTTGGACATTTCTCTACTTCTTTGAGATGCACAAACACTTCCCTAGCTTCACCCTCTTCATTTCTGAGAATTTAACCCTCCTGTTGTCTTCATGTACTGGCACTAAAAAATATTGTTTCCTTGTCTGAAAAAAAAATCCAAAAATTCAGCAAAAAATTCCTCAAATTTCTGAAAATTTGCAAAACCTTCAGGAAGAGAATTCCAATAATTCCTTAAAAGTTTCCCTTAAAAGTTTTATTGAAAAAAATCTCCCAAATATGGCAAGAAAATTCTTGTAAATATTTTCAAAAAATGAGGAAAAATCTTCCAAAAAAAAAAAATACTAAAAATATCTGAAGTGATTACATATATCAGTAAAACTTCTAATATTTTCTTAGGAACATTCACAAAAAAAATCAACCAAAATCCAGTGAATTTCCAAAAAACATCAAAAGTCCCATCACATGCTCAGGATAAGACACGCTGTACAATGTCACTCCTACCTTTTGTAATCATCCGCTGTGACCACAATGATCCAGACCGTGCCAAAATGGAATACTACTTCCTTTTCAGTTTTTACTTTAATTTGCGATCCACATTGGACATATACTGAAAACTTTATAAGAGGGAAATCTTTGCAGAGTAGTGTTCTTTACAGGAAAACCACAGTAAATGTAATATATCTGTGTTTCTGTACTGTGTTCACCCACTGTGTAAAGCACATTAATCAGCCACCACGTTAAAACCACTGCTAAGTGAAGTGAATAACATTGATTTTGTCATTCCATTGGCATCGGTCAAGGGGTTGGATATATTGGGCAGCAAGGGAACAGTCATGGCTTGAAGTTTATGTGTTGGAAGCAGAAAAAAGGGGCAAGTGTAAGAATCTGAGCCATACTGACATGGTCACACAGCTGGGGCAGATCATTTCAGAAACAGCAGGTTTTTTGGGGTGTTCCTGGTACGCAGTGGTTGGTACCTACCAAAAGCAGTCCGAGGAAGGACAGCTGGTGTTTTTGTAGCACAAACCACTGAAAATGATAGAAAGGTGTTGGAAGACACGGTGCATCACAGCTTGCTGTGTATGGAGTCAGTGTCCACGTTGTTCACTGCTCAGGGTTCCTGCAGTGTGTACATGAGAGTCAAAGCTGGATTGTGTAGCGATGGATGAAGTGTTGTTTTATTTTACATCATGTGGACAGCCTGTGCAAAAGCAGTGTGATGCTCAGAGCAAAGTTCTGCTGTGAAATCTCGGGTCTTTGACTTCATGTGGGTGTTGCATTGACACATACCACTTACCTAAACATTATTGCCAAACAACTACACCCCTGAAAACAGTGGCCTGTTTTAGGAGGATAATACATGCTGTCACTGCAGAAATTGTTCAGGAATGGTTTGAGGAACACGCCAGAAACTTTGAGGTCCCCACATCTAAATCCTATCGAGCATAAGGTTAACTTCATCAGCCATAGATAATGCTGAAACTGTATCTACAAAACAATAACAGATAATGATTTAAGATTTAGGGCGTAGTGGGCAATGAAAGTGATAAAACAGTGAAAGATGATCAAAGCAGAGAAGAAGAGCAGACAGAACTGCAGAAGAAAACTGTTCAATCGGAATCTGTTGCTAACGTCTTAGTGTTTGATACTACAGGAAACCTTCCGAGGTCTTGTGGAGTCCTTGCCCCAACAGGTCAGAGACGTTTTCGCAGCAATATTAAGCAGATAATTTTAACACTGTGGCTGATCGGTATATGTAGATTTCTTCTAAGCGCAAAGAACATTTCCAAGGTTGTTTTTATATCAATCTACTTGGGCTGCAGTGAACGTTTTTGCATTTTGTGTGTTTTCTTTTTTTAAATGTAGCTTCAATGTCAGGTAAATTCAATCCTTTTAAAAAAATTGTCTGAAAATGAACCTATTGAAGGTATGCTAAATTTAAAAAAAAAAAACTTAAAGGGAAAGATTTTGTGAGGAATGAAAAGCCCACATTGAAATCTTGGCATTGAGGAACCCTTGAGGAAAGTTACCTTTCTGTTCTCATCAATCCAGCCTCCCACAAGGCTTCCACAGCTTGACGGGGTCACATACTTGGCTTTTGTCGACCTCTTTTTTGCAATTTCTGTTTATTCAAGAAACCTTGCCCATGTTATTCTAAAAAATGGAAGCCTTGAAAGCTTGAATTAGACTTCAAGGAGCTCCAGTGCAGTTTAACTACTTGAACTCACAAGGAGACCCACTGCATTGTCACTGTGAATGCATGCAACTTTTATTATATTCAAAAGCACTCTTGTCCATATATCGTCAATATAGCATACACAAAATATGATTGTGTATGCTATATGTTGTGTAAATGTCAGAATTTCATGGATTTTTTTTTGCTGAAAAGAAATGACATTCTTTTGTCATATATATATATGTAATGTTACAATGTCAGATGTTCATATTAAAAGTGGTCCAAATTTGAAATTTGTGAAAGTAATAGTCATTAATACCTTTTCCTCCTTTTTTTTTCAAACCAAGTGCAGCACATCAAGTCAAACTACGGTATTCCTGGTAAATGTATGTCCATGTTCTTGCAAAACAGTTTACCATTGTATTAAAGGCATTTCATGTGCTCCATCGTACAATAAAGCGCCGGTGCATGGACATGTTCTACACTTGTTTGGCAACAGCACAGCATTTTACTACAGTTTCCTTGGTGTTTCTTTTCTGCAGACTTTTTACACTCCAGTCTTGCATTTTAGTGCATTCCACACACATACATCCATTAACAGAGGCATATATATATAAAAAATGTAAATATCATTTGTGATTGAAAGACAGGATCCATCATGATGATACACAATAACAGATATTTGCACTTTCAAGATTGATTTCAGGCTCAAAAATTTATTTTAGGGCATTTTAGAATGCAAATTTTAGAAACACAGAATGAGAAATTATGTTACCTGTTAAACCTGACTTGAACTTTGCTTTCTGAATGGCAAGAGGTTGAGATGGTGCTCACAAGCAAAGGCTTCCTCAAACTCCGCCAATCAGAAGAAAGTGGGCTTTTATGAAGATGTGCTTCAAAGATCTTCTACCTAAAATGTCCTGTTTGACACAGTAGCTTCATTCAGAACTTTATTAAACTGTGAATTATGCAAAGCTACTCTAGTTGAGTGCCAGAATAAAAATCTAGAGCTGCAAATGAGCCTAACAGATTCTCCTTAATACTTTCAAATATGTTAAAAATTTGCCAGCATTGCAACAATTCACTATAATTTCACTAAGTGTGATATAACAGTGATGCAGTATGTGTGGCTTTGTGTGTGTTCAAATGTATGTTTGTGCACAGACTGATGAATCTAACATTTTAAAGTACTGCATATCCAGTCCAGCTTTGAGGCTAAATGATCCAGTATCTTAAGCAAACCGGTTAAAAACTGCGTGTGTGTTATAATTAACATCACAGTGGCTCAGCAGCTTTTGAAGGTTCATCTTATTTGTTTTGGGTATTTTGTGGCATAACAAGTGATTTGTGTTTCAACATGCCTTACCACTTCATAGCGGTGTTTATGCCTTATTATTTATAGTGCAGCACAGCCTTTTAGGATATTTCCGTTTAGTTTTATTGCATACATGTTGATGTTAAGCAAATGGAAGAGATGCTGTCTGGCAAATTTTGGCAGACTCAAGTGAAGCAACTTTTCCTACACTGAAGCATGTCTGGCTGCTAAAACGTGCTGATTAACAGTCGAGTCCAGCTATGCTTTTCTGTTTCCAGATGTATTCAAACTGTTCGACTAACTGATCTCTATTTGCTTGCATCTTCAATATTGTTGAAATCGACTTGTATTTATTTTTTCCACATCCTGTCAGAACACTGGTGTGTGTAGAGTTGAGTGTATCTAAACAAAGGTGAGTTAGCTGCTGCTAGTTGGAGTTTGTGCAAGTTCACAGGCTGAGGCAGATAATAGGTTGCCTCCTCGGTTCCAGAGTCACTAATCTCCTGGACCATATGTCACCGGCTTGTCAAGTCCAGAGCCAGTGCAGCAAAACGACACAGCGATGCAGGACAGGAAAACACAGACACACTGTGCATCCACATGTAAGCAGGGACTGGACTTCAGGTTTTATAGTTCGTAGTTCATAGATAAGTCTGTTTTTATGGTTTTTCACTTGTCACAGGAACATTTACAGGACTACCTCTGAGATGAGGAGTAAGGAGCACAGATAAGTTGAAGGTACTCCTGAATTATAATGAAACTGGTAACTGAAACCTGCTCTCTCGTTCCAGGAGACAGCAGCGGCCTCAGGGAGGAGGAGGAGGAGGAGGAGGAGGAGGAGGTGGCGGAGGAGGTAAAAACCAGCCTCAGCAGGTACTACAACAGTCCCCGCAGCAGCAGAGGGCTCAAAGCCAGCACCAAGGAGGACATGGGCAGCGCCAAGGAGGACCCCCACACCACGGATACAGCCAGAACCGGCGTTGGCACCACAATCAGAAAGGTCAGGGACATGGACAGACAAACGCTTCAGGTGATAAAGGAGTACCCCCAAGAACAACCAAAGACAAAGAGACTGAGAATGTAAAAGTGGGTGATGAGCAGATCAGACCACCTCAAGACTGGAGCAGTAAGAATCCCAATGAATCACCCAAATCTGACTCAACGCCCAGCACAAACGCTTTCCCAGACCTGACAATTAACAAGGAGTCTCCTAACCCGCCGCAAAGTGGAAAGGCAAGCGAGGGCCAGTCGGAGCAGCCCAAAATCAGCCTGCTGCAGTCGTCAAAGGAAAGGCTGAGGAGGAGACTAAAGGACAAGGTACCGAAAAGCTGCTTAGTACCTGTCAGTCAGTATTAAGGCGACCAGGATTGATGCGTATGTGTACACACCACCATTTGGTCTTATAATTACTTCCACTGCATTCACAAACAGACATTAACCGTCATTAATATACACACAGACAGACACACACACTTTTTCCCACACTACCATGCTTGAATCATTTGCCTACTTACTTATTTAGCATTCAGGCTGACACACACCCAGACTGGCAGGGAGGCGAGTACGTGTTCTCACTAAGGAGGTGAAGAAACTAAAGCGGCATTAGCCTAACAGTTTTTGATGCTTACCACTGCGCACTAAACTGATGAGTCGACCAACTCCGTTACTGCTCTCCACTTCCTCTTTCTACAGCTAATTCATTACCACCAGGAGGGGATTGATTTGACAGCACAGGACTTCCAAACAGACACCGAGGCAGGAATTAATAAACATATCCTTAGGGATGCCAGTTAATCAATGAATCCAGTCTCGGAGCCAGTCGTTGCTTGATTTGAGCGGAACGACTAACGTTTTCCGTCTTTATGTCATAATTTTTTCATACCTTGCAGAGTTAGTGACGGTTATATGCAGCTACTGAATCCATGTAAATTTGGTTGTTTCATGTCTGTTCAGTCTTTTTTTGTTATTTCTAACTGCAGCATATTGGTTACATCCCACAATACTGGCTCAGCATCATGTCATGTGCTGTCTACATGTTTTGTCTGGGCACTATGTAAATAGGAAGCAAAGTGTCATTTGTTTTGCACATTTAAGCACAGTCATTGCAAATCATTAGTCCCTGTGCACCAGGAAGTGTATTGAAGATAAGAAAGTCGCTAACGTAATTTGGCAAAAACAGTTCAGAGTACATGTAAACTCATTAGCAAGTGAAATAAAAAATAGTGTAAATAGTGAAAAGTCCACTTTTTCATAGCATGAATGCAAATTTGACCAACACTGAGTAAACAGTGGCAATTTGCTTCAGTATTTTACTATGTAATATTATAATAAATTAATGAAGTAAAATGACATTTAATTCACTACAAATGTATGCACTTTAATATGCGTTTTATTTAAGCTAGAGCAGCTTTTCCCAAGGAATAAAAAGTAGCACTAAATCCATGACATTTACAGTCTGACAAACTATCTGACATAATTTATTCTTCTTATAAACACCCAGTTTGTGGTACTGCATGCTTAAACTAAACATCTTGTATCGTCATCAGCAGAGTCCAACCAAATAAATCAGTTGGCCAAGATCATCAGCCAGTATCAGTCTGCTCCGATATATCAGTATCAGCTTTTATATTGTTTGATATAAGCTGATATGAAACTTTTTCTCACAGAGCTTAATGCAGAAAAAGATACTTGGCATAATTTAGAAATGGTGTCATCACATAGTTTGTTAGCAGAGCCTCCTTTGTTTACAGTACTCAGCACTGTCTGCAGCACATATAGCAGTGTATGTCACAGCTGAGTCAAGCTCTGTCTTCAGAGTAAGTTGCTAACAAGTTGGGGAGACACTTTGCTGTAAAGTCCACTGACAAAAACCCTATACCTTTCCTTTATGAATATATGTGATGCTTATTAGAAGTCTAAAATTGGTATCAGCCCCAAAAATCCAAGGCTCTGGTCACCAGTCACCTGCCTCTCATGTGCCTCATCCCATGTCTCCCCTCAGGAGGAGGCGCGTGTGGAGAACTCGGGCTCCGGACAGCAGAGGATGGACCGGCTGGTGGACCTCCTCAACAGCATGAGGAGCAACAGCAGCGGGGTGGAGCAGCAGCTGGCCTCCTTCATGGAGGAGGCGCAGTGCTCGGCTCGGAACGAGGAAACCCTGGCTCAGGTGGTCAGCACCATCTACTCCAAAGCCGTGTCCGACAGGAGCTTCGCAGCGACGGCCGCCAAGCTCTGCGACAAGATGGCCCTGTTCATGGTGGAGGGGACCAAGTTCAGATCGCTGCTGCTCAACATGCTGCAGGTGAGCACGCTAAAGAATCAGTTAATTCTAGCAGCAGCATCTTCAAACTTCACTGAGCTTTTCTTCAGCATTTCCTTCCATCTCATTAATTTCGGGCATTTGCCTTGCATGTTTGTACTCCTCACCAAAGTCCTCGCTGACTGACTTGTAACAGACGTTCTACTTGAACTTAAGTAAAAAATCTGAGTAATCCTATGCTACAGTTTTGTTGCTGTTGAGACTGGCTGCAGAATTGTGCAATAAGCTGCTGCCTTGATATTAAGCTGACAGAGCATTTAATCTGTGGTTTAAAACTGTGTCTCGGTTCCAAATATTTTTTGGAGTTCATTTTGTCGGTGCCACTAAAGCTTGATATTGACTCTCTCGATAGACCAGTAAAGGTCTTTCACAGTTGAAGTCACAATTAGTTCTGAAACACGTCGGCACATGGCAAAAAATACACAGGAACAGTTTCAACATTAATCTGTTTAGGTCATTTATAAAGCAAAAAGCCAGAACATTGTTATTGCTGCTGTTTGTTTGACACATTACCTTTGAAAAAGGGCTGTTACACACATCAGTGTGTTCTGGGATGTTGAGATTTCCACTCTTTATACAATTTTATTTACTAAATAGTTAATTAACAAACAGACAGTCTTATTTCTTTATTAAATCCTCTTAATCCTTTGCATTTTGGGGGATTTTTTTTGTTCCTGCACATATGAAGAAACTCAAAAATGTCTTTTGTACACCACAATAAAGTTATCATGCTATAAGTCATTCAAAGAAAAAACAAAAATTGATACTTAACTTTCATTTTTTGGGTTGGATTATTTATTTAACGAAAAATTTTAAAAGCTGGAATTAGTTTTAGAACTTCCCACAGATGTTACAATTATTAAAAAATGGTAGCTCTGCATACAGTATCTGTTTTACTACTTCCATTGTTGTTTCCATCCTTGTCTCCTGTCTGCTGTCCTGTTTATCTAAACCTACAATTTACCTCCTAAAATGTGACTTTTGGCCACAGCTGAGTCACTAAAGGCTTTGTGGTTTCGCCCAGAGGAGCAGAATCTTTTGTTTTTTACATAATCTGGTTATTGCAAAATTGAAAATGAGACATTAAGAAATAAGGGATTTGGATTTTTTTTTTAAATCACAACCTTAAGCCTTGATCAGGTTCATTTTCCCAGCTAAACCTAAAGTCACACTTGTGTAATTTTGCCCATTTAGAAAATAAACTAACATGACAAACAAGCCCACACCCTATGTACCAGCCCTATTATCCACACTTGCTAAAGCAGTCGATGTCATTTAGCAAACTATTTTTTACATTCTATGGTTTTACATTATTCTCTCTGTAATTTCAGCAGCTGCATTCAAGCTTGGTTTATAAGAACTTTCAGGTGGAAGCCCACTGTGTGTGAGACGCCGTAAATGTCAGCGGGCAAAGCAGCTAATCTAAACACCCAGGGGAGAGAGAGCCGTTCCCCCTTCACCCTCCATCCCTTCACTTAACTGCACAGTTCCAGTCTTGCACCCGTGATGAAAACGTCCTCTCAGCCGTTACTTATTTCACTGCCTCCCACTCCCGTCCTCTCCCCCTTCACCTCCCTCATGAGCTCTCTATCCTCACGCCTCCCCCGTCTTATCGCCTCCCCTCACCCAGAACGACACGGGCCAGTGCCTCGCTGCTTCTCCCCGTACAGTTTCCATATCCCTCTCTCGCTGTAACCACCCTCCTCCCTTTCACCCTTCGCTCCATCCCAAGAGTCTGACAGCCTCACCAGAGCAGCAGGGAGTCCAGAAGCAGGCAAACAAGACGTACGACACGTTGTTGTCAGATGACATTCAAGGTCTAAATGTTAACCCACCTCTGCCTTGCTGTGCCTCCTTCCTTCCTTTCCTTCCCCTCTCTTTTACCTGTTTCCTTCTCCTGCAGTTGCTCTTTTCTACCAGACTCCTAGACTTATCTTTTATCCCCTCCCTTGTGTTTTTGTGTTTTCCCACTTAAACACCTCTTTCTTTAGATGTTGAGATCTTTATCCTAGACCCAGCAGCCGTGAATCCCGCCTTGATCCTTTTAGCCCCTTCTCCACTTCATATTCACTCCCTCTTTATCACAGCTGTGTGGTCCCTTCTCTTCTTTTATTTCTCACTTTATTATCCACTTTCCAGCCGGCTCAGGCCCCCTCCTCGTCTTTGACATTTTGGCTTTCTTGCTTTGAAACATTCTAAATGTTATAAGTGGGCTCATGAAGGTCTTCATTAACGATGTTGCTTCCAGACTCCTGGATCTCAATATGGGGGCAATTAGCGTGTGACTGCTCTGCTTATTAAAGGCGAGGCATCAGGGTTTGTTGTTGCTACGCTTAAACGTAACCAGTCTTTCACCTGCGAGAGATGCTCTATTCTTGAACACAACGAGAAGAATGAATGTTGTCGACACCTTCTTCATCCTTGTATTTTTCTTCGATAATTAGCTGCTTGCCATTCAAGTGTCTACATCTTTGGAGATGTGTGCTGGTTTTGAGCATGTTTGTTTATGACAGCGAAGTGAGTTTTCAGTCGGACATATTCAAGGCTGCACAACCTGTCTGCGTACGAGCAAGCATTCAGTGTCGAAGTGCAAATCTGTGAGAATATAAACCACTCATGTTTCCACTTCACTTCAGTCCTAACCGGCAGTACACTCGGGGAACAATGTGAGAAGCGTAGCGAGGCACTCTGAATGTTAATAAAGTTTCAGTTTAACCTGCTGAATCACATCTTTACAAGTGCACATTAAGCATTAACCTATATTAACCCCGACACTTTTACAGCACTGGCACAGTTCAGTGCCCTTCACTTTCACACTAAATTAACATACTCTCCTCTACTTCTGGCTGATAAAAGAAATTTGTGAATTTGTTTAATGTGTTTTTCAACTGCGTTTTGGCTTCAAGTACCTTCGGGCACGAGGTTAATATGTGTGCCACCTACAAAAACTCCCATCAGAGAGTAAGCAAAGTGTTAATTGTGATTACTGGTTCTGCCAGGAAAGATAGTTTACCACCACTGCTTATGAATTTATGAAACACTTAAATATCCACCTACACACTGCCTACTTACAACTTGTATTACACATTTACTAAAGTTGGCTGTAGTGTTTCAGCGTAGTTTCCAGACTAATAATTAAGCATGTGTTTGTGTTTTGTTTTCCCCTCTTATCTCCACCTCCACAGAGGGACTTTTCCCGCCGTGAGGAGCTCCAGCAGTCAGATGTGGAGCGGTGGTTAGGTTTCATCACCTTCCTGTGTGAGGTGTTTAGCACCATGAGGAGCAGCTCCGGAGAGCCGTTCAGGGTGCTGGTGTGTCCCATCTACACATGCTTACGAGAGGTCTGTATCCAGTTATTATTCATCAATAAGCATGTCAATAGCCAATCGATCTGCACCGTCCACATATTCCAGTAAGAGGAAAGCTGCTTCTGCATGTCTGGTGTGTTCACTTCGATATGTGCAATAAACCGGAGTTTCCTGTTTTCGGCCAGACCTAGTCTAGACTCAAGACACCACAGCGGGGTTTGGTTAGTGGTGCACAGAGTCTGGACACCATCAGTTCCAGGAAAACGGGTGACCCCAGGTTCAGTTCTCATCAGCTGGTCATGATCTCTTACACACAGTCCCTCAGTCGCCATGGAAACCATACAGGGCAGCCACAGCAGACGCACCACGATACAGAAGTGGTTAACAACAGATGGAATATTGAAAGGGGAAGCGAGTCGGGGGAGGGAGGTGAGAGGAAGCGCAGGAGACTGTGGTCAGGTTGACAGTTAGCACAGAGGAAGTTTACTCATGGCATGACAGGTAGAAAAGAAATAAGACATGGGATAAAAGAAATCCGGGAGTGAAAATTGCTGTTAATACGTAGCTTGAGCGAGAGGAAGTAATGATGGCAGGTGTTGAAGCACGTGCCAGGAAGTTTAACCAGCCGTGTCCACACCTCTGTCAGTCTGGCACTTATCACACACCCAGCGTCTCGTTAACAAACGCAACAATCACACACACAGCTAATGTCATCCACACCCTGTCTGAGGGTATGCCCAGGGCGTTATCTCAGCTTGTTAAAAGGCTCGGCAGCGTGTACAAGGTGTGGAGTAACAAGTCAGAAATACACACAAACGCACCTCCGTATTCCAGCATCAGCAGTCCCATATGCAGCCGGCTGACTGTGCATGCGAACAACGTCAAAATATTTATAGGATTTTACATGTGTGCAGTCACGAGCCCATGTGCACACTTGACAGTCTGTATTTCCCAGAGCCATTGTTCCTGACTTTGATCTGTCTGCTGTTTTGACTATCCTCTTGTTACGTTGTCAGATTCCAGCTACAAGCTATGTGCCACAATGTACACACTGCTGCGTGTCGGTGTGTTGGTGTGTGTTTGCATATGCAAGTATATGTGCCTGCACTTGTGTGCACGCAGCGGCTGTCTTCTATAGATGTAGCCTGCAGAACAGGATTAGGTAACAACTGAGGTGTCAATAAGTGTGTTTCGGTATAAATGACAGCTGTATGTTTAGACAGGACAAGTTAATTAGCAGTGATCTCATCCATTCATGCCTGACAGGCTCTTAGTCACAATCTTCTAATGGAAGAGCTTTCCCACACAACCCACTATATTTTTTTATTGTTATAATTAACATACATAATATTTGGCTAGGTTTGTAGTGAGGTACACCTTACAGTGAATTATGACGTATTCTGTTACACAATGTGGTCACTGGTTAATATTTTTATTTATTTATTTTTTGTCTTCAAACATTTCTGTGTTTAGCTCTGTTTTGGGTCTCCACCAAATGAAAGAAATGTGCGACTCTTAGTTGCAAAATGCTCCATTAAGTTCACAGAATAGTTACCAACTTCAGCTGCTTCTCCTCTTAAAGTGCCTCAAACATCCTTCAAACAACTAAAAGGTTCATTCGGAGTGTTGGTTTTCTTCAATTCCAACCAATGAATTTTAAAAAAATGTCTGGTATATGAAAAATGACAGCTGTTTTTCCTCATAATTTTTGCATTTCCTATACACAGCTCCAGATTTCTAAAAAAAAAAATGGTGATGGAATTAAAATGCAGTGAGTACTTGACCAATCAGATATGGTCAGTGTTGCAAGGTCCCACCCCTAAAGTTTCTGTACTTTTGAAAACTACTTTCCCCTAAGTAGGGACTTTATGGGGGGTAAGATAGTTTCCTGTAAACATTATTTAGGTCCTGGTCCCTGCGGTGGAAACCCTGTGAGTTCCTCCAAAGGTTCCTAGTCCCCAGGGAAAGCTCCTACAGTAGAAAAACAGCTTTTGTGTGCTGTTTGATGTTGAGCAGGTAGTTTACAGTGGGTTTATCACAGTTCTTTAGCTGCCTGCTGCAGCTGAAAAACAATGCTAAGAGAATAAACTGAAACAATGAAGTAGCTGCCAGGCAGTACAGGTACTTGAAGGGCACTTTTAAAAGACATTTACTTTTGTCAGAAATTTGTAAAGATGAAGATCTCCCTGATTTTGCTCGCTCCTGTTTCAGCAGGTTACCATGGTTACATAGGGTCAGTATTTACCCAGACCCCACTGAAAATCATAGTATGGTGTACCAAGTTGCACAGAGTAAATAATTTTAAAAAAGGATATTATTTTTATCATACCTTACCAAAAAAATAAAACATAAAGGAACTAATGAGTCCCCCCCAGTCTAAAAGTTCTGGTCAGTCTGAGGACAGGTGGCGGTAACTTGAAGCAACATGTAACACGGATCTTTTATTGAAGCAAATGACTTGCATGTGGCCCACAGAAGCCGTCATCAGGATATTGGTTTGCAGTTGCACACTACAGAAAGCATGCACATACTGTACGCTGTGCCTAGTGGTGACATCAGGAGTTATTTATACGGTGCCTTGGTATCCCTCTCAAAAGTCAGCATGGGCCATCAGTCGAGCATTTTTAAGATCTTGTTTTGTTTACAGGCCTTTCTGTTTATTAGTAAAGTACAGATCTGATGCAACACAAGTGGAGTAATGTTATGTAATGTAGTACAGGAAGAGCTGGTCCTGTACGTGCTGTTGCTACACAACTACTGGAAACACAGTTAAAGTTGAATTTTGACTTTGAGCACACTGTGTCATTAGCGGCCTGATGGGCAGGTTCAGATTTTTTCTTTTTTTTTGCTGTCAAAGATAAGACGACTGGTTTCGACATAGGCTAACAGACGTGTTTGAGAAATGAGGTCAAACAGATAAAGCCTTAAAAGAAAATTTACATAAATGAGGACGTTTGTCATGTCGAGTTCCCTGAGTCACTGGAGGTGTTGTCGTTCCTTTCATTTGGCTCTACGACACGATCACAGCTGTCCTAGTTTTCGTTGCTTTTTATGTTCCCGATCAAATGTCTTTTGAATGAAAATACTGTAAATGGAAATCATACAGAATCCCGAGGTTACCCAGTGCTGCGAGATTTCTTTTATTGATGATGTAACACAACAGACATCTGACTGTGTTCAGCTTTAGCAGGAGAGATGGCGCGTTGAGCACTCTCACAGAAACAATTTCTTCTGCAGCTGTTCCTTTTCTACTTAAAAACAAAGGTAATGTGGAGAGATGGAATGTAAGTCGTGGTGCAGCAGCTACAGAGGAGAGCTAATGCATCGGAGAGACGGAGACGAAAAAGCTGTTGCAGTGGAGAGGAGAGCTGATGATAGATGAGTATAGATTAGACCATTTTAAATGTATTGAGTAGAACTTCACCCTTGGCTCCCCAGAGAACTCATTATGAGCTAATCCTGCTTGTCACATAGTTCTTCTACTCTGGAAACGATGGGACTTGAGTTCCCACATCAAACAGCCACATTGTCACCACGCCCGTCTAAGCATACTGAGGAGCTGACGTCTGTGCAACTGCTGGCCCTGAATGATAGGTGGAATACCATTAAGCTTACAGTGTGGAAATAAGAGGCCAGCACGCTGAACATTGATCACAGCATCAGATGGAGGTGATTCTTGGTTCACTGTCACTCGTGAAGACATTTATGTGACAGCATTTTTATTAAAACATGCTTCAAACATACTTTAGTATGTCCTCTTTGTGCTAAAGTAAAAAAAAAAGTATGGTTATTTTGCTTCTGTGTAC
This sequence comes from Acanthochromis polyacanthus, assembly GCF_021347895.1. NCBI lineage: Eukaryota > Metazoa > Chordata > Actinopteri > Pomacentridae > Acanthochromis > Acanthochromis polyacanthus. The sequence goes on from NC_067130.1 coordinate 11,459,326, forward strand.
GCGGTAGGTAGGCTCCATCAACTCGCTGGAGACTAAGCATGATGTAGAGCTGCTTATGAACTTAAAACAAAAATGGTTTTGTGAGTCTTTAGTTTAATCGCTTTGATTGTTTTTGCCAACTCTGGAGTAGCAAAACAAGTTGTAAACGCAACCCTAGGCGTATTTGTATATAGCTGTCCAGCAAAATTGAAGTTAACTTTAGAAAAGGAATAATAAAAAAATGTTGTAATGGCACAACTATTGACAAATGAACACTTTAAGTTAATAAAGTGAAAATGTTTGCAAACAGTTGCCTATTTTCACATTATTACTTAACTCTTGTGTCGTCCTGCGGGTCAAAATTGACCCGTTTTAAATTTTGAAAATGTGGGGGAAAAAATAAAAATTCACAGTGAAACTTCTGATGTCCACATTTTCAACATTTTTGCGAAATTTTTGAACATTTTTTGGTGGGGAAAAAAAGAAATGTTTCTTAAGAACATTCACAAAAAAAACAACCAAAATCGCTGGATTTTAGTTGATTTTTTTTTTTGGTGAATGTTCTTAAAGAAAATATTAGGCATTTTACTGATATATATGTAATCATTTTAGATATCTTTAGGATTTTTTTTGGAAGATTTTTACTAATTTTTGAAAATATTTACAAGAATTTCCCTGCTAAATTTAGGAGATTATTTTTTTTAATTAACCTTTTAAAGGAAACTTTTAAGGAATTACTGGAATTTTCTTCCTGAAGGTTTTGCAAATTTTCAGAATTTTTTTGCTGAATTTTTTTTTCTTCTTCAGACAAACGATATTTTTTAGTGGCCGTAAATGAAGACAACAGGAGGGTTAAACAGAAACATTAGCATATATTTGGAGTCAGTTTGGTGAATACAAGTCAAATATCCACTCTCTTTTAACTCTGTTTTTGGTCTCTACGTACCTCCTCCTGAGAAAACTATCTGAATTTATCAGCTAAATGCACCACTGTGTTCACCAGTTAGTTGGTCATTGTGTCTGTCTGCTGTTTGGAGCTTAACTGGTAGTGGACAATGGGTTTTATAGCTTTCTGACAAAGACTGCATCAACTGAAAACAGCATTATTACAGCAGTCCAAGTGACCCAACACCATTAAGTTATGAACCGACGCTCTAAGTAATGCAGAAGGGAGCTGCAGATTCACATGACAACTGCCTGTGGGTTCCCTATTTTTATACACTATTATAAAAAAATGCAGATTTAAGACATTCCGATTACTGATCCTTTTCCTAAACACGGAGATTTCCAGTGTATTCATTAAAACCTATCATATTTTTGTACCCCTACACTTATACTTTATTTTCCTCATTTTGAAAACACATCCAACTTCCTCTCAGTTACTTCCTTCCCTCCTTCAAGTTCATCAAAGCAGCATTTTGTGAACAGTTTGTGAGGAGCAAAGTGGTCTTGGAGCTTCAAAAACAGTATCTAACCAAATTCCTTTTGGCTGAAATCTGACACTAGATGCTCAGAGTTGAGGCTCTGTGCTGTTCTGCCTCTCTGTCACTATCCCTCCCTGCATTGTTTGACAGTGCCAGTTGTATGCCCATCTGTGCATGGGGCCAGCGTGGGGAAAAGCCAGCTAGCATGTTTACCAGCTCCACTGTTTGTCTTTGGCTACACTGTGTGTTTACAGTGTGTATGTACATTGTGCATAAAGCAAGCCTTGATGTGTGATGTTTACTTGCTTGCCAGACTGAAAGCCCGCTCTGTTGTCTTCCAAGATTTAATATGTTAATCCTGAAAATATTTACAATCAGGATTCGGTCTTTCTATTCCCTTTTCTTGTGAACTGATTAAGACGCACAAACACTTGCATTTGCCTAATCTGCCCATGTTGTTTAAATCCACATATACTTATATTTGTATATCTTCTGGCCTGCTTGGTTTTGCTCACTCACTCACTAGGCTTGACTTCTTGATGTTGCTGCATTTGGATTTCTCTTGTTTTATGTTGTTTTGAGCTGCACTTTGGTGTCTCAGCATATAGTCATGTAGTGTCTGTTTTTGTCCTTTGTAGCTGCTCGAGTCATCAGACGTAAAGGAAGATGCAGTCCTCTGTTGCTCCATGGAGGTATGACACACACACAATCACAAACCTTAAAACCAACTCTTAACCTTCAAAAAGCCCTTTAAGGATTGTCTAAAATTTCTACACTCAGCAAGATTGTCCTCAAAAGTCAAATTAAACCTCACAAACATAGACAGTACAGACCGCAATCAAAAAGTTGTGATTCTCCTCCTGTTGTGTACAAATGATGTGCAGCAGGTACAAGCAGTGACTCATGAGTCTGGATTCTGCATGACGGTGCGTGATCAACATTGGGATCTGTGACGTGTTTGTGAACACTTGCCAAAGCGCCTTTGCAATTTCATAATGCACCTGCTGAAGCAGCACTAAATCGACGTCTGCGAGGCTCTTGTGTAAAATTAGAATGACCCAACCTGCAGCTTTTAGGACTGGAGGGAAGTGCTCATCGTTTTCTTCAACAGTCACAGGGTTGTACACCATGAATTCATCCCCCAGGGTCAGACTCTGCTGTAAAGTTTTGAGGCCTCTGATTGAGAACATTTGGTGAAAACCACCTGAATTGTGGCACGATGTTAGTTGGGTGTTCCATCATCACAACTCGCCCACTCATGTTTCCCACAATCCCTGTGGGTCAGATTTAGCTCTCTGGTGGTGTTTGATGCACAAACAGAGCAGGACTTCCAGAGGTGTTTGAAGCGTTGCAGTAGCACTGGGAGCGGTGTATCGCTGCACAAGGAGGCTACTTTGAAAGAGGTGGCGGCTAAATTTTAGTCTGGTGTGTTTTCAGCTTTTCATCGGTGAAGACTCAGCTTTTTGATTGCACCTTGTACAAACATATACAAACATTATGCTCGTGTCCTTTAATGAAACCAACAGCTGATTTGAAACGTGTGCACAAGCTATGTCACTAATTAAATGCAATAAAATATTATAATGTATATTAAAAGCAAATGCTACAATTAGGAAAATGCTAAAAGAAAAAAAAGGTAAAACATTTATCAAAGCCAAAGGCTGTATGTATAACATGGTCAGTCTTTGTGTCTGAAAACTGAAATTGCGGCAGAAGTGACTTAAGCCTGCATTCTCTCTAACGGCCAACAGGGGGAGACTGTTTTGGTTGTAATAAATAAATAAATGAAAAGTTAGATTCTATAGAAGTCTGTGAGACATTACCCTCATATTAAACCTGATTTGCTACCTTTGTAAACATTCCCCAAATGAGTTTATGGTCTCAATCTCTAATTTCAAGCCTCCCTTAATACGGCATAATGTTTATTTTGTAGATTATGCTCCCATTTAGAGTAAAATAGATGATGAAGCAAGGTATGTTGGGCGGGGCTACCCTGTGATTGACAGGGTGCTGCAATACAGGTGTGAGTATAACACTCTGACCCACATTTACCCCTCACTCATCACTTCTAGTTTCAAAAGACCAAGGTGGCATTTACAAATAAACGAGCGACATTACTGTGGCTATGTTTATATACAGTCTATAAACAACCTATAAAACCAGTTTTTTAATATGCGGTTGTAATTGAGTAGCATATGTTAATTAAAATCACAAACGCACATCTTTAGCATTCTGTTCATATCTGTCATTGAGTTATTAATTAACAAGTAGTAAAGATGAATTTATGAAGAATTACAAACAAAAATTACACAAAACAAAAGCATTGTTTTAATGATAATTCACAATAAACACCCTGGGGACGTGAAAAAACAGCAGTAGATTGTATCAGAGCGACCAGTGCAAGTTCCCTACAAAAGGTGTTTTCAATGAAAAAAAAAAATTAAACATTTGTTTTCAAATCTGCATAAAACTAAAACCAGAAATCTGCCACGAAGAACAACCATTTTGCCAACTCTGAGAGATCTCTATCAAAGGATGCCGGCTAGCTGACCCCCAAATCTTTACACTAGAGCATCCAAAGCTAGCCTCACCCACTGAAATAAAATGGCCTCATTAAAGGGAATTATACTAAGTTGAAATAAACCAGAACTGCCCTTTTAGTAGCAGAAAACAAGACGACACATAAAAGAGCAGAAAGAGTATAGGCAGGTGAGCTGTGATTGGTTAACACTTCCCAGATGCTAACAAGCACAAGCTTTACAATCTGGATCACTTACTGGCAGGCACACACACACACACACACACACACACACACACACACACACACACACACACACACACACACACACACACACACACACACACACACACAAACAAAGCTTTACTGCCCGAGGGTGTGTGAAGCTCTGCTGTCTGACTGCATCCACAATAACAAGGTGCCAGACACTCTGTCTTGCTCACAGTAAGAGACACACACTTCCCCTGACCTCCTCCCTGCTTGTGTCTCTTCTCTCCACCAGTTGCAGAGCGCTGGGCGTCTCCTGGAGGAGCAGCTCCCCGAGATGATGACAGAGCTCTTAGCGGCTGTCAGGGACAAGATGCTTTGTCCGGCCGAGTCTCAGCTGACTCGCTCTCTGCTCATGGAGGTCATCGAGCTGCATGCACACCGCTGGAGCCCCCTGGAGGCCCTCACCACCCAATACTACAACCGTACCATCCAAAAGCTCACCACCACTGCCTAGCTTCCAGGAGTAGAGAAGACAAGCCCCCCTTCCTCCCCTCGGGATGCCCCAAGAAGATATTTTCTACTTTTTAATTACGACTCCATCACCCTCTTGCCTAAAATTAAAGAATGGGTAATGAGCTTAACTGTAAATTCCACAATTACTCCGAGACAGGCGACCACTGCCGCAGATAAACCGAACACGAGCCACCAAACAGGCATCGAGGCTTCAACACTACATGTGGCGCATTTTGACACACGTTTGAGAAAACGGTAATACGTACGTGGCCAGTAGGGGCGTGCTTGGCCACACAGAGTCTCGCCTGGCCGTGGCTAGTGGGGGATAAAGGAGGCATCAGACAAGAGAGGGGTCATGCAGGGGAGAGGAGGAGAGGGCAGCAGCCTGTCCGTGGGGAATAGAGAGGTCTGTACCCAAAGATGAATAGAGGAGGGCAGGGGTGGCTGGGTGGGTGGGGGTCAGGGTGGTCTGTGTCAGTCTCTTCATTGTGTTCATTTGCCAAACCACCCTCCCCCCCCTTCTGTCTCTCCGTCAGCCCCTGGGGTCTGTGTGGCTGATAAAAGAGGAGGCAGGGAGTAGACACGGTGCTGCTGTCTGTCTGGGCCGTCTGCCCCGCCGGGCCAGGGACCAGGTCAAAAGGCCTCGCTGTGGAGCTCCCCAGCTCCCACAGCTCCTCCCCGCCTTTGTCTCCCCAGCTACACCCCCCACAGTAGGAAGCCTTTTTGAGGGGATGAGACAGCGGGCCTGCTGGGCCGGGCTGGGCTGAGGATAAGGATCAGGCTGGCTAGAGTAGGGTGGCAGATGGCTGCTTGAGCCCCTGTGAGACGACACACTCCGAACACACCCCGTTGGCGCCCCGGCTCCAAGCTCCCCGAGCCCAGAACGGCGTTTCCAATACAAGCAGTAGAAATGTTGCAGTGGTGAGGGGGGGCAGCATTAGAAAATTAAAGCAGACACTGCTGTCTGGTAATTCTGTTGTTTTTGTCTTGCAGGGGAATGTCTCTTCTCCTCCGTTAAGCCGTGCATGTCCACGCTTTAACCATGTCATTGATATTATTATTATATATTTTTTAAATCATTTATTGTTTTTATTATTGATGTTTCATTTTGAAGTCTTGTTTTTATGGTAACATGTACGGATGAGATATTATAGCGGTAGGCCTTATTGCACAGGTTTGATTTGTTTTGCACTGTTTTGAGGCAATTTGCTTTAAAAAAAATTTAAAAGCAAAGATTTGAATTTGACTCAGTGCTTGTGGATTAATATTAAATCTCAGTAGTGAGAGGAATGGGTTGAGCATAGTGAGGGAGTTTAGGATGTTTTAAAGGACTAGTGGCCTTGTCAATTCTTCATTTTTTTATAGGAGCTCTCTTGTTTCGGTGGCAGCAGAGAGCATGCTGAGGACTAAACGGTTGGACTGAATCACATTGTTCTGTTGCTGAAGGAAAAAAAACAAATTTAAACAGCAAAAAAAAGTGATGTGACAACATAAAAAAGCATGGCACACCGAGAAACAGAAGCGAAATGCTTCTTTACAATTTTCTCCTATTTAAGCCATTCTTTGCAGTGGACATTTTGCAAGTGTTTAATATCGACTGTATTTGATCTTGCTTTGTTTTTGAGGAAAATGACAACTATTAACCTGTGTATTTGAAGATGACAATGATGAAAAGAGAAAAATCTTACTGTTTGACCTCATATTAGCTAGTCATATGTGACCCTTATTCCAGCTAACGTGTGTACTATGATATTGACATACCAAGCCAACCATGTACCATTTGTAAATGGGCTCTATATATAATCTGCATACAGTATATTTACAAGTATTTAAAAACACTGAAATAGAGGGGAGGAGTGCAACAGAGATGTTACACATAGGAAGACTGTGGTTGCGTGGCTAGAAGTTGGACTTCCCATGTATTTCTATAAGGAAGTAGCTCTTTGCTTGGGAGTAGTCACACACATACATGCACATATGCACACGCATACATATACTTAGTTTCCCACTGAATCTCTGTGGGCAGTTGTAAGTGTTTTTATATTATTTTCTGTGTCTTGCATCAAGAATTAAGATCCTGTGTGGTAGTAACACACCCCAGAAGATTAGCTAGATGAGATGGTGATTTAAAGCTCAGTGTTTTTGGAGGTGCAACCTAATCATCTGTACGTGTGTCTGCTTGAGAAGTGGTTATTGTTTTTATGTCTTTTGTTGTCCTTACTTCATTTCTAGGTTTCTATTTAAATTATATTTCGCTCAATTCTATGTAAATGATTTTTTTTTTTCTTCTGGTGGCTTTTCAAGACATCTGAAACAGTGATACCTAGCTTGCTGGCAAGTGTGTAAGTGTGGTATTTACTTTGTGAAAAGAAGAAAAAAAAAAAGCCCATCAGTCAATGTCCATTATGCAAAGAGCGGCTCACTGTCACAGCAGATCGGGGCAGGTGGGGATTGCCCCCTTCGTCTGTGGCTTTGGAGCCTCCCCACCCCGCGTGCCCTTAGACCCCTCTGCTTGGGTCACATGACTCACTCGACGATTGAATGAGATGCACCTTCATTTGCATAGTCTCATGAATATTGAAAAAAATACGAGGCGCCGGTCGGTGCGCAGACGAGCTTTAGATTGGCAATAGTGGGTCATCTGTGAGTTCTTGTTTGTTTTGTTTTTCTAAGCAACAGAAAAATAAACTACCAGGAAAGTTGAAAAAAAAACAAAAGACGTGATGGAACAAACTGTGGTGTCTTTTCTGTCTGCTCGCTTATCAGCACAGTCACACGGAGGTCAGCGTGGTATCATAAAGGCATTCACACAGCACAAAAGAAACACAAAGGCGCACACACGGTCGCCTCTGCCTTTACCAGATAGACTGCGTAGCTAATCGTGGCGCTGCAGTAGGTCGTTATGCTAACAATCCATACATGTGCACACTGGAACTCCTCATTTACATGCCTTCGCCTTTACATCGTCACACATTAAACAGACCACGCTTCAGAATTTTAAACCACACGCTGTATGTTGGCGTGTCTGAGTGCTGCGCAGCGTCCTTGACCAATGATTCGCCTTTGGTTCGCCCCGACACATGCCTGGGGCTCCCTGATTGCGGGGTCTCAACGGGAGCTCTTGGTGCTGCTGTTGCCTCCCCACTGAGGACCCCGTCCCTCCAACCTATAGGACGTCCTTCAGCATTCGTCCACATCGATCAGCATAATCCCACACGTTTGAATATTCAAACGCAGCAGACAGAGCGGAGCACTAAATTTGCCATCAATACCATGAGAAGCTTTGAAGTTGCTCCTCTGTTGGGTCTCTGACAGATGGATTTATCACAACGGTTTTCCTTCATTTAGAATCGCGACACGTGCGAGCTCCTCTTTCACACAACACAACCATCGACAGCAAGGAGGATACACCGTTACAGGCCCAGCAAATGTAATTCCTGCAAAGGTTTAGATTAGAGGGAGAGAAATAAGTAGGTGGGAAGAAATGGTGACAGACAAAGTGAGGAAAAATGTAGGAGGAGATGAAAGTGAGGAAACATATGGATATACTATATATACACAGAGATGGCTGAGTCTTTGGATGGTATGGGAGTCTATTGAGGGATAATTGCAAGCGGTGGAAGAAAGACAGAGGCAGCCCCGGCTGACAATTAGCATCACAGTTAATTTAGCTCAGGCCATTGAAAACAGACAGCCCAACAGGCGCGGTAGCCTTAAGGGATGACGTTTTCCGCCGTGCTGTTGGAGCCTTTACTGCTAAGATGCTGGGTCTCTAATTCAGAATTGGATCACATTACAACAAGACGGTCATTTGTCCGGAAAAGCGACACAATGAGGGACAGATTAAGAGACTCATGAGCTGACGAGTGAAAGAAAGGACTGTAGGCTGCGTGGATTCAAACCTAGACTAGAGCCAATTAGTGGAGATGTCAATCAAAAGAAAAGCCATCAGAAAGATGCAGCAGAATAATAATTCAGTAATTCCAGCTTCTGAAAGTTTGTTTCTGTTCTTCACCATTCTCTATTCCATTATTCATGTCAGACTGGAATACATCTTAGGAGTCAGTAGTCTTCCCTGAACGGTTTATGTACGCAGGCTTGTTCTGTACCTTTACTTTCTTATCAAAGATGTTTTTCACCACAACTGTATCAGTTTTGCAGCGGACAGCGTCTTGACATTTCAAATGCTAAACGCGTCATTGATAAAATAATTGGCTAATGAATCGATTGTTTAAACAGTCATTAGTCGCAGCACTAATATGCTCGACTACGCAGGAGTAAACATAATCAAGCAGACCTCAGGGTGACATATCATGACTGGAGCTTTTCTTTGGGTTCTCCGCTGGCACTGATGAATGGATTCGTGCATGTTTGTGTGTCCTGAGTGACTCACGCCAGTATCGCCCATTGTTTGAGCCAGACAAAAGCAGGCCGCCTCTCTGCTGGCCTTGATGACGAACTAAAGACGAGGAGGGAGGACACTCGCGTTAAGATAACAGCTCACACACTCACACACACTCTCCTACAAACTCAACAACACAAGCAGATCCCGAGTATCTCCTTGTGGATGTGTCTCGTATTCTTAAGCTGTCTGATGGCTCACACATTTTAGTTTTTAGACCGTTTTTTTTTTTGTTTTGTTTTTGTGGTTTGATTTCTTTTGCCCTCCCATCTGCGTAGTGTGCATCTTTCTGCGTTTGATCAGCACACAAGCAAACCAGAGGAGAGCACTGCAGAATGTGTTCTGTTTAGTCCAGAGAGGCACAGAGGCCAGATACTGTGTAAAACAAAACTGGAGTTAAAACGCACAGAAGCATCCCCAGATGTTTTCTACAGTGTGCTTTGCTGTGGGAGAAATCAATAACTGTGGGCTACGGAGTGGTTTTAGCTCGCTCTCTTGACCTTTCCATCTCAGCAGCAGCTACTGCGCTGTATTTTATTCTACTCCCCAAAAAACTGATTCCATCTCAGCTATATTTGGATTCAGACATTTTAGTCGGCTATCATATTTATTATTACTTTACAGCTGCTTCTAAATTAGATCCTCCCACAGTATAAACCTTCACATTTTGCTCGGTCCTCTATATGCAATACCACTCATTTTTCTATGTTTTTTTTTAAAATTGACAGTTAAATCTAGCTGCTGTCCTAATGTGGGGTACAAGTAAGAAACATTAAACACAGAAAATGGCACATTTATATATAAAAAGCAAAATGAAAATGTAACTATTTCTTAGGCCGTTCCTCCGTAATAGTGTTCAAAATTTGATGTTACAGCCCCCATCCTGTAATAAAAATGAAAATTTGATTTTAAAAGCTGCAAATAATTACCTTTCTGCTTCACATATTGTGCATATTCTGCCAGCTGAGACAAGCTTCATGAACCGGCACGAACCTAAAAATACGTAAGTTGGATGCAGCAGCCCACTCTCTCTCTCACTCTCCCTCACTCTATTTTTATAGCAAAACTGAGTTTTTCGAGGAAAAAGTAAAAGGTGATCTCAGCCCGAGCGGAAGCTGAAAAGCTGCGTTCCCGTTTCCTGGACAGGCGGTGCAGTAGATGATGTCATGACCCGCTCACTTCCTGAATGGACTGATTCACTGGCACTTTTGGTGAAGCGACTGCCGAGTTAGTAAATGAGCCAAATTGTTGGTTTCTGTGGCTGTGAATGCATCCATTCAAGATATAAAAATATAAACACTGTACTAATGGGCCAAATGATAAAAGCATCAAGGATCCACATTTATCAAAAGCAGCTGCTAATACGATTTAAAGGTGAGGGGACAATGTTGGCAAAAAGAACAACCTTGTCACTATTAGTGCACAATTAAATGCCTGAAAAGCCTGCTCCTACAGTGAAAGAATGTTTAATTAACGTTTTTCAGTACAAATCAATTTGACTTCACAATTCCAGGAGTGCCACAATTATGCAATTATTTCCGCTCATTGCGATCATTTTTGCATAATCGTCTCCATTCACCTGGATAAAAACAGCTGCATGAGAATGTCATGTTTCAATCACTGTTTCCACACCGTTTTCCGTCGTTTGCGCCCCCCCCCTTCTTCTTCTTCTCATGTGCTCTAACGGCGCTGACTGTTTATCTCTAATGGCGCTGAACTTGCAGCAGTCGACCGGCTGCATTTCAATGAGCATCTGTTGACATAAACATCTTGGATTGAGTTGCGAAGCCAAACACCACAGCACCTATTCGGGCACATTTTGGTTTGAAGCCAAATGAGAAAGGAGACTCCAGTCAGTCAGAGGAGGTGATTTGTTTGGATCTGCAGTGGAGAGGTGATGGTCAGACTTCCTAACACCGCTATTCTAAAACTAATGGAGGAATAAAATGAACAGAAGAAGAATCAAATCATTTAATTAACAGAATCCTATTTTTTCTAGCTACTCACATTTGTTTCTGGTGGATTCTTGAGTTTGTTTTAATTTGTGATAAAACAAGATGGTAACACACTGATATTTTGCAGGTGTAATGTTTACATTTGCTGGGTTACTTAGCATGTTAGCACACAACATTTGGTAAGTAGTAAACAGAAAGTCCAACCTTTAGTTCTTCAGGTGTTTGACTGTTAGCCCTCATGTCGTCCTGCGGGTCAAAATGACCCGTTTTAAAGTTTGAAAATGGGGAAAAATATATAGATATTTTCACAGTGAAAACTTCCACATTTTCAACATTTTTGGGAAATTTTTTGAAAGCTTTTTGGTGGGGAAAAAAAGAAATGTTAAAAAAATGTTTCTTTAAGAACATTCAAGAAAAAAAAAATCAACCAAAATCCAGTGAATTTCGTTCCTAGAAAATATTAGAACTTTTACTGATATATATGGAATCACTTTAGATATTTTTATGATTTTTTTAGAAGATTTTTATTCTTTTTTTTTTGAAAATATTTACATTTTTTATTTTTAAAATATTTATTTCTTGCCAAAGTTAGTTTTTTTTTTTTTAAATATAACTTTTATGGGAAACTTTTAAGGAATTTACTCCTTGAAGATTTAGAAAAAATTTATAAATTTGGGAAATGTTTTGCTGAATTTTTGGATTTTTTTCAGACATGGAACCATTATTTTTTTGAGCTATAAATGAGGACAACAGGAGGGTTAAACAAAGTGGGATCAAGTAAAATTTGGACCTGATGTGGCTCTAAATGCAAAGTTATAGGAACCACAACGTCAGTCAGGCCAAGAATCGATTTAGATATTCAGTATTTTTCACATTATCAGAAGTGTAAGTGATTTGTGCTGACTCTGTGGTTGTCACTCTTCGCTACTGTCAGGGGTAGGTACCTATTTGTTTGTCAAGAATCTTTATCAATATCAGCCCCTGAACAACATTGATCAACCCCTAAACCTCAATATTGTTTTTACTATTCATCCAACCCATCCATAGTCAAGACAAACTGTCCACCTCAAGGTGAAGGAAAAGTCAGAAAACAACCAAAGAATTCTTCATTGTTTCTTCAGACTTTCTGTAAAATGTCATGGCGTCCATCCAATAACAGTTGAGATACTACAGCTTGGACTGAAGAGGTGAACTGCTCATCCAACAGACTGACCTCCATACAGCCATACTGCAAAAATGGCTGATAAAAAACAAGCCTTTTTGTATCAAGGACAAATATCTAGAGCCATCACCATCACTGCACAATTTCAGACACACATTCTATCAACAAGAGTGAACCTGAACACAGCAGGAGCCATTCCAGCTCCATGAAAGCACAAAAACATGCGTCTGTTAACATCGTTTTTGTTGCAGAAACGTGACTAGCACACTGTAACGCATATCATTCACAGGTCTTAAAACCGCTCACTTTTAGGTGAGGAAGCATGACGTCTCTGTTGTTTAGGAGCATGTGTGCCCTTTCAGCGGCCTGGCTGTAAAGTGTGCTGCAGTAGGCTACTCTCACTTTGTCGCTGCCAGCAGCAGCACACACACTGCCAAAGTCAACAGACGGATCTTTATATAGGGAAAAGAGGGGAACTTTTTTAAATGGATGAAACTTGCAACAAGGAAGGAAGAAATGCACAGGAAATAATCAGCAGAGCAAAGAAAATAAATGGAGGGGAATCATTAGATCATTCCTTCTTTCTCCATCTTTATCTCTCTTACAAGGTTCAAGTCAGCTCAATGCTGCAATTTATGAGCAGTGGCATGTGTGTGTGTGTGTGTGTGTCTCATATCCTACCCTGACCAGACCAGCCACCCAGAAGTGTGTCTTTCTTTGTGGCTGACAAGTCAGCGTGAGCAAAGCTTCCGCTGTGAGCTGCACTCAGTGAACGATCAGTCAAGCAGAAATCAACACACAAACACACACACATAAACACACATACACCACACACACACGTGCACACCATAATTAGAGACGGTAAAGGGACCCGGGCAGCCTCTGCTGCTCACCGGAGCAGAAGTGAACACACACATACTGTAGACACACACTGCAGCCATCGGAGGTCGATGGAAGTGTCCGCAGACAAGCAGTGGGAAGTAACACCTGATGTCTTTGTTGCCAGGCTCCCGCCCAGCGACTGTCAATGTGGCAACCTGCTGCGACAAGCACGACCCTGTTGCTAGGCAACCCGAACTTCGGGGACAGATAGTGGGAAAGTTCTGAGGAGAGTGAAACTGAAAGATAAAAAAAGAAGTAGTACAGAGTGCTGGATTCAGACCTTTATGAATAGCAAAAAAAAAAATGGAATGAAATCACTAAGAAGTACAAGGAGGTCTGTGGACAGCTTATCAAAGAAAGCACAGAAGCACAGCGACAGCAAGAACTGACATTTCAACCCGAGTGTGTCTTCATCAAAACTGCTGCAGCTGTCTGCCTTCTCCTACTTTTACAAACCCACTCCCCTGCGTGCCAGCAGTCCTTTGATTTGTGAGGTGGCATGCTGTGCAGGGCGTGTTCCTGGTATACTGTGAGTGTAAACACACACATAAAAGAGCTCAGCGCACCGCCAGAGGATCACATGAAGTCTTGTACAAGGTACCGCTCTGTCTGTGGACATGCACACTCTCCCTCAGCCTCCTCTGGCACTCATCGCACACACAGACACACGGTAAGTCAAGCCAAGTCCATTTTATTTATACAGCCCAGGATCACAAATCACAAATTTGCCTTAAGGGACTTTACAATCTGTACAACACCCTCTGTTGTTAGACCCTTGATTCGTATAAGGAGAAACTCCCCCAGAAAAAAAAAGAACAAACCACTCACACATTCTAACTCACAAACACATAAACTGATTGCATCTCATCCGCACATTGCCAAACCCTACATATATACGTTGTGTTGACTGTGTGTGCCTCTCTGTTACACAGCTGCCTACAGTGTCACACACTGCATGTTTTGTTATTCACAGCAACTGTACAGTATGTTCACAAATAAATGTAAACATCGCCTTATACCTGTAGTTCACAGCTCAAAATAGCAATGTGTTCAAAACTGAGAGGTAATGTACAGGAAGTGGTACTGAAGCACAAAATGATGTCTTCATTTTTATTTCCTTTCATCTCACCAAGCAGCCAAAAAAAAAAAATCAAAAAACACCAATAAATGGGACTAAATGTGTAAATATCTCACTTGAGATGCTGTAAACACCGACTGTGTAGGTTTTAATTGGAGAATTATTAACATGATGAAGGCTGCAAGAAATGATTGTTTCCTTATAGGTTGATCTGATGATTATTTCCTCAAATGGTTTAGTCAGTAAAATATCTGAAAACACTAAAAACACCAATCGCAGTATCCTAGGGGCCAAAGCAAGTTATTCAAACTAATTCAAATATTTTTGTGCTGTTTCTAAAATAGGCCTGATGGATAAAATAATAGCAATATGTGACACATTATTACCATGAAAAGTATTCAGAGAGTGCAGTAATCTGCCAAAGCTGCTCAGTTGTTGTATGATGTCTGACGAATAAGTCCTGATAAGTAAGCAGCAGTCGATTCGTAGTAGAATGTAGTAATGTTCACTTGTTGTCATAGTTACAGCCATGCTGCTGTCTTGCAATGATACAGGAATCCTTAACAAATCCGTGGATCCAGACTGTAAGCTGCATCACTGCCAAAATCTACAGTAATCACTTGGTCCTTGTGTCATTTCTGACCTTTCCTGAATATCTCATCCAAATCCATTAGCCCGTTTCACAGTGGTATAGTGGTTAGCACTTTTGCCTTGCAGCAAGAAGATCCCGGTTCAAATCCTGGGGTGGGCCTGGGATCTTTCTGCATGGAGTTTGCATGTTCTCCCTGTGCATGCGTGGGTTTTCTCCGGGTACTCCGGCTTCCTCCCACAGTCCAAAAATATGCTGAGGTTAATTGATTATTCTGAATTGCCCGTAGGTGTGAATGTGAGAGTGAGTGTTCGTCTGTATATGTAGCCCTGTGACAGACTGACGACCTGTCCAGGGTGTCCCCTGCCTTCACCTGAGTCAGCTGGGATAGACTCCAGCACCCCCGCGACCCTAGTGAGGATAAAGCGGTGTATAGAGAATGGATGGATGGATGCTAACAGACAGACGGACATACGCAGATCGCCACATAACTCCTCCTTGGCAGAGTAATAAGAAAATAGTTTGATAGAGTGTTCAACTGTTCTATTTTGCATAAGATGGAAACTGTGGTAAAAGAGGGCAAATATTTATTGAAAATCTTGCTCGCAGCACGTAAAAAAGCAATCACAATAAAATGGTATACGCCAGATCCACCAACACAAGTTGACTGGTTAAAAATTGTGAATGAAATATACATTATGGAACAGTTGATGCATAAGATAAGGACTCAAGAAGACCAATGCTGAGGGAAATGGGAGAAATGGACCATCTACTCACCAACAACAGGATAGGGACTACTACACTAATAATACAGAGACAAAACTGTAGAGACATGGCAATCCAACATGTTTTTTTTGTTTTTTGTTTGTTTTTGTAATGTTTGTGTTTAATTGTCTCCTTTTGAGAGATCCATGTTGAAAAAAAATGCAATAAAGGAAAAGTATTTTAAAAAAGATGGAAACTGCCATGTAGGCAAACAGGAAAAGGCAAAGTTTGGTTTCATGATCAAACACAGAAGGCCCTAGTGGCTCGTCATAGCCCATCATATCCCCTGTGACTGTTGTTCAGGTTTCTCGAGGCGAGCCGCTCTGTTGCCATCTGGGACTCTTGTCGGCCTCGTTCATGCCAACCGACCTCCCCTGGTGGGCGCTGTAGCTGGTGGGAGTCACTGGTTGCCTCTGCATGACTAAAAGTCTGCAACACCCTCTCGTCTGGTTCCCGACCACACAGGCCTGACTTCACCACCACCTCCAACCAAACAACAAACTTCCGGCTGCCTGCTCCAGGAGATGACTCAGTCGAGGTGCTGTGGAGGCTGATGGCGGGGAGCCATTCACAATCTTAACCTCAGCAGGTGCAGCAGCTTTGCTCCGGTCACCTCCCGTGCATCTTTGTACTTCCGAAAGAAGCTCCTGAGTAGCTGGAATAAACCTGTAGTCAGTCCACCTCTGTCAGCCACACCAAACAGGTTGGTCACAATCCACTCCAGTGATGGATCCTCCTTACATCTTTTACAGAGTTGTTAAATATTACTCCAGATTCTCAGGAACACTCAAAAGTACTTACTCTAGACTTTCATCTCTGCAGGTAACGCTATAACGATCTTGCTTTCATTTATATTTGGCTCTTTATCTGGTACTTCCATGGCTAAACTCACGTTTCATCTGACGTTCGAGCAGTTTGGAATATCACAACAGTCAAGTTAATATTTAGCACACCTTGTTGAGATTCTTCTAAAGTAGAAGAAGCTTTTTTGACATAAAATTGACCCAGAGTACATTGGACAGAAACATCCCCAAGGCATTATTTTTAGAAATTACACTAACACTGGACCTCGTTGCTCAGCCAGTTGTCATGGTGAAAAATGTGCCTGCTTGTACATCCACTAATTAAAGAGTGCATTTTAAAATAAATAACACATCACTTGATTAAAATGAAAACATTTTCATGAACGATTAAAATTGTGCTGAAAGCTTGAAGCTGTAATGATCATGTTCTGTATAAAGGGACAAATCTAGAGGCATGTTAGCACTTATACAATATGCACTTGAGGTAAGTGTGAAGGTTTTTCAGGAGCTGAACAAGTCAGTGAACCTAATGTGCCTAATAACGGGCAATGATGATTCAGAAGGTTAGGCGGTATCAACGCTGCACCCCTAAATATAACTGTTAGTGTCCAAACTCTTTCAGTATTGGCAGAGTGTGAATATTTGTGATGTGTGAGTCAGAGGGAATTTGGCTGCTGAGTGTCATACACCCACCAGATCCAGCAATCACTGTGGACTATTTCTAAATGATGCTGTGTTTCAGGGTGCTTTTTTCGAGTGAGTGATCAACTGAGTGGAAGTTGAATCATCGTGGTCGATCAAATAAATCCCCCTTCTTTGTTATCTGTGATATCTTTATTTTGTGCAGAGTTACGGTACATGAACACAACCCACACACAGACACGGCCTACGTATCGACTAAGGCACAACATGGCCCCCGACACAGATGAGTGAATGTTAGTAGAACACGAAGCACAATCTACGACCACTGAGTTGTATCAGTTGTATGTAGGGATGCTCATTGTTACTCATTTCCTGTCGACTGAACTAAAATTTTAACTTAAGCCAGTCGACTTTTTGTTTTAGGTGCATGTTCGTTATCCAAAGCAATAACAGGAATGTGCAAATTGACATGTGACCAAATCGCTTCACAAACTTTTCATTTTACATGTCCATATAGCAGAATTTTGAAAAATCTGCATTTTGGAATACATTTGAAAAAAAAAATCTCAGTTTCAGTGACCTAAAACTCAATCTGCATGTGAATGAGAGGCACATATGCAGAGGAAAGCTCATTTTGCAAAATATCTGTATCAATTACTCAACTCATTTGAGACTTGAAGGTACTAAGTTGAGGCAGGTTTATCTTTAAGTTCTGCCAAACTATCCTGAATATTAAATTTCCTCTTCTTAACAAGACCTCCAAGGGGTGGCCGCCCGCTGAGTAAGTAGCTTGTATCATGTTTTTTGTACAAATGCTCCTCCAACTTAAATATAAATGATCTCAGTGATTCTGGACGAAGATGACTGATATTTAGCTCATTGGCAACCTTGTCCAACTGCCTTGTAGCTTGAACATGCACAGCATGCACTGAAAAAGTGTGCATATCGTCTGTGTCTCACCCTTGATTTTATTTGTCAGTGTGCACACAGAATGGAAAACTATTGGATTGCGAGGGAACATTAGCTGAATTTGCTACACACAAAAAAGAGTCATTGGATTAGAATCGCCCGCTCTACCTTAACTACAGAAAAATCTTTTGGTTTTTCTGTGCATCACTTCATGCAACTTGTAACCACAGGCAGATCTCTGCATTTCATAATCCTCAGTGTAATCTCTCCAAACTAAAGCAGAACTTTGTTAGTTAATTTGAACACAGCACAATGTGTGGTCACTCATCCATTAACAATTTGCCATTCAGGACTTTGGGTTTGATTTCTTTTGCTGAGTTTTTGCTGTGGAATATGGGCTGAAATAAAAGTGAAGTTTGCCATCAGCTAATAAAATAAGCTAAGATACCTTACATTGTATACTCTAGATGAAAGATAAATTGATTTAAATCGATAATAGATTTTCTTTTCTTTGTAGTAAAGGTGGTTTTCTACTGGTCAAGAGTGAATTTTTACATCAAAAGTCATAAAGTTCAAGTTGACATAAAAGATTCATGCAAATGTACCAAAGGCAGATCCACAAACTGTGCTGATTCCACTGAAATGCAATAATTTGCTGTCTTAAAAAGGAATGTGCTGTTTCTTCTTTTACAGGCTTGCTTCACTGCGTAAAGACAAGTTTTTCCTACTGAGCAGCGTACTAAGAACAACTCATAAAATATTTTGTAATCCTTTATCTCCTGTGCACAGCTCCAGCTTGCAGAAAGCTGTAGTCCATCACAGCATTCAGGGCAATAACCTGGACAGGTAGTCAGGCCATCACAGTACTAAAGCAGATAAACATAGAAGCACTCACTGCTGCGCTCACCTCCATCAATAATCCAGTCTCCAGTGAGTAGAGGCACCTGATCTGTGTTTGTTTGGACAGACGAGGAAGCTCAGAGATGCTTCCAGGCTTCACACCAGAAGCACTGCTGACCTTTCCTCTCCATTTCCTCATTGAGGGGAGGATCCAGATTAATTTTAGTGGGGGGGCACAGGGGGGTACAACAGATATTTCAGGGGGGCACCGAAAAGTTGTAAGAAAATATGAAAGCTGCAACCGACCTTCGCTATTACAAAGTATTTTTCATGTTTTTTTGGCGCTTTAACCCAATAGGAAAGCACCTCCCCTTTTTGTATTCTTCATATGGGATGGAAATAAAGTAACGCTGCTTTAACACGTCGATCAATGGATATTTTGGATCAAAGGATCCAAAATAACTTGGACTTCTACACGAGAGCTTTAATTATTCTTCATCTACTTCCTCAATAAAAAAGACAAAAACTAATATTTTCAGCTGAACTAAAGACAGACTTTGTGATTTTTCTGCTCACATGTTGTGTTGTTGTAAACTTACTCTTTCAAATAAATAGCCTCCTAACCCCCTGGAAACCAGCGTTTGTCCTGTTTTTGTGTTGCTCTTCGGTGACCCTAGTCAGCCAGTTGTAATATTTTTTGAGCAACACACCATACTATGATGTTTTTACAATGAAGGTTCTACTATGAAACCAGTTTGACATGTTCAGGCGTTCTTTGTGTGAAAAGTCAGAGATTTCAGGTATCAGAAGGTGGTTTTCAACTTTCTTTGTGAACTTTCTGCTTCAACTTTAAACTAAATTTCCTTCACTAAGCCAGCCCTCTGGACTTCCAGTAAGCTGTGTTCCTATTGGCTGTCCAGGTGGCTGCTTGGTGTCATCAGGAACACCTGAGCAGCTCAGTGTCTTCCTGCTTTATGTCTGCAGTCAAATATTTCCTCTGCTTCTCTTCACTGAACCGGGTTTTGCACCGTTGCTTTAGTTTGTTCTTTAGGTGTTGGCTTGCAGCTTCCAGCAGTAAAATCATCTTTAAAGGGGAACTTCGTTTTTTTTCAACCTTGGGTCTGTTTTCATTTGTCATTTCATACATGTGAGTGATGGAGAAATGAATTTTCGACATAGCTCCAGTATTTAGCCAGGCAGGCAGCTTAGCAGCTCAGCTAGCAGCTCGGCTAGCGAAAAGTATGGGGCAGCTGGCCCCCCCACGTCAAAGTCCGCCCTAACGTGCTTTTTGCCCCACACTGACCGGCTCAGATAGTCTCAATGAGTGTCCCACAACATACTAGAGATGAGAAGTGAATGAAAACCTCCACATTACCTGGCGATCGCTCTTTGTTGTGGTCTGTATCCAAATCTCAGGACACTAAAAAGCAAATCTCATTCCGAAATTGCGCGAGCGCTCGCGCCCGCGCCGAAACCATTGTTCCTGTCCTGATTCTCTGTTTAAAGAGGTTCTCTGGTAGGCTGCAGGAGACTTTACCGTTTGGGTTGTTCTAGTTTGGTTTTTGTACGGTTTCATTTGGACGACTATCTTGAGGTCCCTCCATGTGGTTTAGTGAGGTTATCTGGAACAGTTCTACAAAGCAACCTGCAGCAGAAGACACTTTGAGAGTTTTTAGGAAGTTCTGGAAACCAGACTTTAGAGCAGCAGAAACATTTGTCAGCAGTTTGAGCAGGAGAAGGTGAGCTTCAGAGTAGAAATGAGAAGGAAACCTTCTTGACCCGTGTGATGAGGTCCTGTACCAAGAGTTTGAGCAGGTTGTGAAGAGTCTGTAGTTCTTTGATCTGAAAGCACCAGAAGAGTTGACTCATTAGAGAAAACAGGAGATATTGTTGGTTCTTCTGTCGCTCTGCAGTTTCCTTAGACTGAATATCAAGTTTCTATTTTAAATGATGTAAAAACATGCCATATGATGAAATCATGTAAAGTAGGCCATGAAAAACACTGTAGAGCAGGATTCTTTGAAAAAACAATTCATGAATTTTGTCAGAAAAAAACGCCATAGTATAGTATGTCGAAAAAAAGCCAGTTTTTCAACATGTCGTAAAAACATGCCATATGATGAAATAATGTAAAGTAGGCCATGAAAAACACTATAGAGCAGTTTTCTTTGAAAAAAAATCATCATGAATTTTGTCTGAAAAAACACCATAGTATGTCGAAAAAAAATGCCATTTTTTCAACATGTCGTAAAAACATGCCATATGATGAAATCATGTAAAGTAGGCCGTGAAAAACACTATAGAGCAGTTTTCTTTGAAAAAAAAAATCATCATGAATTTTGTCCAAAAAAACGCCATAGTATAGTATGTCGAAAAAAATGTGATTTTTTTCAACATGTCGAAAAAAACATGCCATATGATAAAATAAGGTAAAGTAGGCCATGAAAAACACTATAGAGCAGTTTTCTTTGAAAAAAATCATCATGAATTTTGTCCAAGAGAACGCCATAGTATAATAGTTTGGATGAGCGGTTAGTTGCTGATGTTGAGAAAGCAGCAATGCCGGAGGCCGAGTACAAACGCGATGTGAATGGGCACATTTTGAACGGGCACTGCTCCAGTGTTAACAAAGCAAACTCTATTAACTTAACAAAGGCTTCAACTTCTAAGAGCAAATGCTGTCGCAGATGCTCATTTATCCTATCTCCAGGAACACATTTCAGAAAGACAGATGAAAGAATGGTCACAGAAAGATTGCACTGAGTTACATAAGCTAGTGCAACACAGTGGAAAAGCAGCTACAGAGGAAGTGGTGACAACTTTGGATCTTTATCAGACAATGTCTACTCTAGTAATGAGGTTTCCCTCCGCAGAGTTTCAGCGATTAGAAGAATATATACCAAGACGTATTTATCTTTTCTAGTAGATCAACATTATTACTAATACGATTCGTTGGTCGTATGTTTTACCAATTGCCACCAATATTTAGAAGCCAACTTTCTGTCGATTCATTCTCTCTACATCCAAGCTCATATTGGATTTCAGTACTAATAAAGATTTTGTGATGACATATCTTTCTGTGTCTGTAATCAGACAACTTTTGTGACACATTTGTCATATTAAATCAATTTTTTGTTTTACATTCATGTGCATGGTGATTCAGTAAATGGCTGCATTAAACGTCCCATGTAATGATGCTTTCTCTTTGTTAGAAATTTAAAGGTGTGAAGTAAAAGCTGTTAAGCACCCTCACAACTAGATAGCCACCCAGCACTACAAGTCAGTAAAAGTCTTCTGAGCTGCTGCATTTCAGCTGAGGAATCAATAGTCGTCAGCTCAAACTTTCTATAGTCTTGCTCCCTCACTGCTTGCAAAGGTGAATCACTCAGAATAAGCAAATGTCCTACAGTTTGGAAGGTTTATTCACTTCCTAGAGCTCTTTCTGCCGACTTCAAAATGTCTCAGCCACAAGCAAAACACATCAAATGATCTGCTGTTGGCTCTAAAAGTGAACACAACAATCTTCATTCATTCCCAACATCTGGGGATCTAATCACCCAGCGGATTACTTTTGTTATTGACTGGAATGTTTGGAAAATCCTTAGTGTTAGAAAAATGTGTATCTAATATGGCTAGCGTAAAGTCTAGCTATGTGAAATTATAATACTAAGGGACATTCATAGACGAAATGAACTTGAGGAACTCTGATTTTATAACCTAAACGCTATCTGACAAACTCACTATACACAAGTTTAAAATAACAACGATGCTGTAAATTCTGCAATGTTTCCATTTGAAATAATAACTGAAACAAAAACACAGAAGAAACAGAAAGTTCTGGTCTCCCATACTCATTCATTTCTGTTGTAGCTACCGCAGAGAGAGTTTCCTTTCTGAAGCGGAAGTGGACAGCAGCATTTCAGCCATACTCAAAGCTACAGACACTGAAACAACTCATTTAGAACAAGACTAAAACCAGAAGTTGTACAGTCATCATGAAGTGAATCATCTTTGCAGTATTTGGAGATGAATAATTGAATGACACAATCTGGAGATATGTGTGAAAGGGCACAATATGAGACCTATAACAGATTGTTTTGACATTATAAGATATATCAAAGCAAATATAGAACCATAGAGGTGTGGTTTTTTTAGTTTCACTTGTACGCCATCATTTCTCTGTAGATTCCTGGTGACATTTTGATCATGTCCCCTGTGAAAGCTTATGACAAAAACAGCCCCAATACATTTTGGAAAACCCTGACAACACTGGCTGTCCAATATCTGACCGACTGAGTGTCTCTGCTTCACATCCTCCCACACACGACCTACACTCTGTCCCTGGAGCCCGTTCACCTGTCACACGCTCTCTGCAGACGAGGGTCACGGATACAAACACCAGTCCACAGAGCGGTATTAGTCATGTGATTCCCCAAACACTTTCAGTCCTGAGGGGTAGACGGCATGTCGGCAGCTATCTGTGCTGCCGTCTGACGATGAATGCTCCATTGTTCAGTCTGACAAACAGAAATAAAATGCAGTTTTCCTCCGTCTCTGGCTGCACTAAAGCAGAGCAGACAGTTCATCGTACTGTGTCTGGCTTTTTATGATGATGTTTTCAGCACAAGGGCACTTCTAGACAAAAGCAGTGAGGAAAAAAAGAATTTTCACCAAAATTCCATTTTCATAGTGTTAAGCTCAACAAATAACACCAAATATATTGCTTGATTGTCAACCCTGGCAAAGGGTTTTACTCTAAACTGCTGCTAAAATGAGATTTGTAGTGAAGCGTTGAATTTCCATTACAGCCTTTTTATGACTCCCAGAGGTTACAATGTATATTACTGCTTCTTTATGGCAATAATAGCATGCTTAATGAGATCAGAGATGATGCACAGTCTATATGGCCCGGTACACTTCACCCAAGAGTCATGCTTTCATTAAATGTGTACCTTTTTTGACATTGAGCCATGAGTGAAATGCCAATACAATATATATGATAATTAGATTGTGTGGGCTGGAGAATCTCACCTATTTAATGTCATTCATTATCTATCTCCCCAGGTTTCATATCTATGCATCTGCATATATGTGTGCGTGGACAGATGTGTGTGTGTGTGTGTGTGTGTGTGTGTGTGTGTGTGCTGGCAAATGCTTCACTTAATGTAATCTTGTATGAAATGCAGACATAATGTTTCAGTCTGGCCTCTACCCTTCCCTGAACGTATCCAGTAGATGAGTGGATGCTACAGCAGTGTGTGTGTGTGTGTGTGTGTGTGTGTATCAGAGCCTCCATGGCTGCACTTCAGACACGAGGCCCGCAGACAAAGGGCCATTCATCTTCCCATTCAGGCGATTGCGAGGCCTCTCTTGGAGACACTGGGGCTGACACCGAGATTGGCGGCACCGGGCACCACAATAGCCGCATTATTTGGTGTCAGCACAACTACACCACGCTTCTTGGAAGAATGACTCGAGGCTCCGGCTCACGATTGCGAACGCGCACACACAAACACACACACACACACACACACACACAAAAGGGCATGCACGAGTGTAGGATGTGTTTGTGAATCAGTGGTGTGTGTGCGACAGACACCCGCAGAAACTAAGTCAGACAAAGTGTTTGGCAGTTGTGGCTCACGATGCTCGTTTCTCAGGGGCAGTAGGTGTTAAAAGGCATGTTGTCATGGCAACTCTATTTATCCCATCTCACTCAAGGTGATCAGCTTGGCTCATGCGCACTTGCACTCCTCACAATCACTCATTGTGATTATAGGGCTGGCTGGTGAAGACTCTGCAGCCATTTGTAGCTTCAGTTTCCGATGCAACTATCAAGTTTGTTTTCTCTTACAAAACAGAAAGCCCTGGTTATAAAATAGCTGAAGTGCCACTGAGGCAGGTAAAACACTGTTTTTGATCAGGATGTTTGCTCATCCACGTAAAAAGTGTAGCAAAGAGCACAAACTAAATTGCCATTGACCGCAGCCATCTCGCAATCAATTTTAACTGTAAATCCTCAACTTAATCGTGAATATGAGGAATATCTCAACCAAAATCAGCTTCATTGACAAACCCTTTAGACAATCAGATAACCTTGATTGATTTTTTTAACTGATTTGTGTATTATTGATAGTCATGCAGGGCTGCTTATGGCGAGACAATACTGGACTTAATTGAGCATCATCATTCATGTCTCTTCCAGACAGACTGATTACGTTATTGATTGGTTACTGCAGAACATGACCATTATGGCCAACATCTCTTCTGGCATGTGTTCTGTCCTTTATAATGACTGAAGGCTGCTGCTTTAAATTATTGATGAGGCACACACCTTCAATTAAAAGTAGGCAAAAACACAGAGACTGAGAGGATGCTGAAAACTGTTGAGTGAAGTAACTGAAAACAGAGAATAGCCAATATTAGCCTGCTCTTATTTATAGGTGATTTCACACCTGACCTCCACCAGCTTTGGTGAGCTTCCTGGCTTCCTTGTGGTGTTTTAATCCACTTCTTCCTCCTGTGTGTACTTGCAGTGCAGCCTAACTTGTGTGAATAGTGACTGCCTGGCAAGCCATTAAGCTCTAGTTTGTCTTAACACTGGCCTCAGAGCCAAGGGAAACGCCAAAGTGTCAGAATTAACATACAGGTGTAAAAACCTGTTTGGCCTTTTGTTATTACAGAGCCACAGACTTGGCCGATATGTCCATGTTTGCACACATATCTTACACTGCGAGTTTAACTAACACAGGAGAGGGTTTATTTGAGTAAGCATTTAGAAACCTTTTAAAGTAAGCTTACATCAACATGTTTGACCTTAACTTAAAAACCTTGCACTTGAATACCAAACAGAAACGCAGGTAAATAAAATGCCGCTATTTTTTTCTTTGGAAAAGAGCATACTGGTGGTTCTAACCCATTAACTATAAATTAGTTTACTTGAAACTGCTGTTTGAAAAATTGCAGATTCATGTCCGATATTTTTTTTTTTGTGCTGGAGATGTCAATCCATTAGTTTTTGTAAAAGTTACAGTATTTGTTTTGTGGATGTCGTTCTCTGTAGAATTTGGTATTTAACAATCAAATGTAGGGCAACCAACTGTTTAGGGTAAGTATGAAATGATCACTAGATTAGTAAGAGCTATTTTATTATTAGTTACAATGAAAAATCTAACATATGAAACAGATAATATGCTTTGAAAAATGTGTGGCATAAATACTCTATTAACTATGCATGATTTGTGGTTGACAGGCTGAAATCTAATTAACTTTCTCAGTAGGATGAGCACTGACAATGATTTTAATTTACTTTCCTTTCAGACTAATTAGACTTGCAGACTTTTGGTAGAAACTTGTATCAAATACACCTAAATTTAATCAGAGACTAAAGATGGAGCAGAAGAATTCCCACAGATGAGAATTGGGGGAAAAACAGAGTCAGACTGAAAGGTAGAGTCTGTTTAGGATGCTAGTGATGAGTTTCGAGATGCTGCTTTTCGGAGGTTAGGTTTCAGATAGTTATGAGGTTAAGAGGGGAGAGAAGATTGAATTTAGGAGTAAATTGTGCAACGTTAGATTTAGATGAGAGACCTTTTTTTCCCCCTAATAAGAAAGGCAGACACTATGGATATCCTCAGACAGTAAGATGATATACACCTCGGTATCCTCATTCGCTTGAGACACGTCTTTACACCTTTTCTTCAAAAACATATTCCGTCTATCACCTTCTTAAACACACACGCTTCTTTGCAATATTAGCATTCAGGCTTATGTGTACGTGGTGAGTTTCTGTTTGTCTCCTTGCATTATCACCCATCTTCAGCCCCGCAGCCTTCCTGTTGACAAGCAAAGCAAGAATGGCAAAAAAAGAAAAAAAAAGCTAACTGTGAAGCACAATGTGAGAGACGCTAGATGAACTGTTAACTTCCTCAACCCACGTCTCACACACAAACACACCAATGCACTCCTGCGCTGCTCTTTGTCCTCCCGCTGCCATCTTTCTCTCTGTTCCAACCCTTCTCCTCCACCTCCTCCCCCCACTTCACTGCCTGCCTCTATTCAGCCTCTTTCCTCTCTGCCACTGCCTTTGACCTCAGCCCCAGTATAAAAGCTAACCTTACACGTCAGAGGAAGGTCACTCGCACACGGGGGGGTCAAGGAGAGGTTGCATTCGTGCCCTGGGGGCGCTGCCTCCGTCCCAAAGGACTGGAGGCAATGTGACAAGGACGAGGTGGGGGAAGGGGGGCACTTGACCTCTGGGGGGTTTTTGGATGTTCATCTACGCACATATGCAGCTGTGTACATCCAATGGTGGAGCCTGCAAGACTTTAAGACAGTCACCATGGTGAATATGGGCCTACCTATCATTCAACAACATTTTTGTTCAGCTTAACGCAAAAATGGCGAGAAAAAGTCGCTGGATTTGGTTTGAGTAAAGGTTCAGATTCATTTAGAAGACGAGTTGTCACTGTTTATCAAAATTCATAGCACCTACACCCAAATAAAAACGGCAGCAGCCTGTTTTTTTGCCCCACACGGAGCAGATATTGGTACTATGTCTTCATATTTGTTTCACATCTTGCATGAAAAACCCTCCATACTTTATGTTTGCCATCAACGGTGCGTGTGCATGTGTGAACCGTGATTGTCTGCCTCCTACAAACTGATCTGTCTTCCTCAGAGCAGGGTGACAGGTCCCTCTGAGTCACACAATAGAAAGAAAACCCCCTCGAACACACACACACAGAGTCACACTTACCATACAGCCAGATGGGCTTGTGTCCCCCATCGCCAGACAAATTAAGTTTGGGCCCCCAGATTAATATTCAGGCAAAGCACTGGCTCTATATAATTGAATCATGGTGCCATGAGTGTACAACAGGGGCTACTTTAGATGCAGCCACCATGTGCGCACCCACAGACACACACAGACTCACACACTAACATCAACACTTGGCTGCCAGCTGCGCTTGGTATCCTGTCTGCTGGTTGGAGACAAGTCATGAATACAGAATCACAGCTCTCTGTGCACCACACACTGTTTTATTGTGGATTTTACCTTTAATTCTCTATTCTGCTACTGAAAAACTATTGCACTACAGTTTCAGAAGAACACACTACAGATTCACATATAAATTCTTAACCATTTATTATTTAAAAATGAGGCATGTAATGATATAAAATGGGCAATAATGTTGCTTATAATATATTGTAGTGTCTAGTTGTGGGCTGATGGGATACAACATATGCATTTTAACTAGAATTGGGACCGTTGCAACAGTAGACTGTGCTCATGTGTGTTCAATAATTTACGAATATGGTCAATTTGAAGAAAAAATTAAAGGAATTTAAAGGAATTCATCATTTTTAATTGAATAACCCATTCATTTACGTAATGCTGCTTGACTTTCCGACTGCATATCACTAGGAATTATTGTTATATACTGCTGGGTGGTAATGAAAAAATGCAGCAAAATAAAAAATGCTTACTTGCTATACAGTGTTTTTGGCTTTCCATCATGCGCTTTATGCTTTGAATGGTATAAGAGTGACACAAACATTAAAATGTAGTCTTTGTGAGATACAAGATTTTGTAGAAAGTCTTAAATCTAACTTGATGTTTATGTTGAAAGTAAAAGACTATCAGCTGATATTAGATGTTTTTTTATCTCCCCTGAAGGAGGTCTAGAGACTGAGCCAGCCATCATCTTTATCACATATACACTGAAGCAGCTTAATGTCCCCGCATCAATGCTGCTATTGTGCCACCTTCCATCAAAAAAATCCCTTTGAACCTGTGATGGGTTCACATATGCTGTGTATAGTCAGTGGGTGCTATACATAAAAGAAATCAAATATTTAAGTTCCCTTTTGATAAGGATTTCCTTTTGATTAAGTATGCTTTTTGAATGAAAGTTTCATTTGTTTTTTGTCTATAACAAAAGTGATTTTGTGTTTTCTTAGTGCTGCGAGCATCCTTTGAGGCTGAATTAAATTCATCATTACCATCAGGATTTTGCTTGAAATAAACAGTTTTTTGAGGTTTTTTCCAATTTCAAGGAACAATAGCGTAGAGACAACAATTGTTCACCGGCTCACTTTCTTCAAAAGATAGTGCTTTTTTATATTTAACTGGGTGGATTAATTTGGTTCCTCTATGAAAAGCTGTTTGATCCCATAGGGAACAATCGGGTGCTTCGGGAAATTAATATTGGATTTTCAAGTACAGCGTGTACCTGACAGCTAAACAATCTGGTCAGTCACATGAGCCATGCTTACAAGGAAAGAAGAAAGGATTTAGATTCAACACCAGGTACTTTAACTGAACAAATTAGTCTTGATGATGAAAATCACTTTGAGAGCAATTTGCAAGTTGAATTTTCTCCTAGATTTACACATATTATTTCTTTTAAATGAACACTTAGAAAGTTAATACATGATTTCATATGTTTTGGGAGATATAAAGGCAGAAACTGGTAAACAGGTTTTATTATGTCACATTAGGGAGATATGATGGAGTTCTGAGCCTGGATGTGTGAAAGAAAGCTGCTTCAGCTCCTTCAGCTCCACCATCTTCTGGTACTGGCACCGTTGGGAACAATAGCTACAGATTTGATAAAGATTCAGCTTTAAGAAAATGATGTAAATCTTCTTCATGTTTGCAGATTTCTATATTAGTAAACTCTTTCTTTCCCTCTCCTTACAAGGGGCACTTTAAAATCTTGAGAAATGACTGATACCCGGTGATCATCGGTTTCTGTTGTTGGTAA
This sequence comes from Acanthochromis polyacanthus, assembly GCF_021347895.1. Taxonomy (NCBI): domain Eukaryota; kingdom Metazoa; phylum Chordata; class Actinopteri; family Pomacentridae; genus Acanthochromis; species Acanthochromis polyacanthus. The sequence goes on from NC_067130.1 coordinate 11,488,766, forward strand.
GTATCAATAGTCTAGTATTAACCGGCAAGTACTAGTTGTGTCATGTCCTGATAAGTGACTGGAAACATTATTCTACTGGGGTGTAGCACAATGTTATCTAACATTAATAAATGTTAGTCAATAACAAAGACACCTTCCCTGTTCTCCACTGGTTATCCTCACATAATTAATGAATTTCTCATTGATGATCATTATTTTTTCTGATCTTCATCTGTTGTTCGTTTCTTTGTCATCAGGCAGGCTCATAATTATTAGGCTACATATGGGTATGAAGATAAGTTTTCAACATTTTAGTGTCAAAACTACAGTTAGGACTCGCATTCCTTTTTGTTAAATTGAAACAAGCTTGGTTGCTCTTCCTTTTGTCTTGTCATAACCAAGTTAAGGCAGGCACAAAAACTGCTCTCAGTGTGATTATAGAGCTTAAACAGAAATGTTAGTGATCTAGTTTCTGCCTAATTGACACATATAGACTGGGATCACTAACTAGTAAGTTGCTGTTTAACTTTTTGAAAGGCGTGTTAGATTAATAAAACAACCCAAAAAACAGAAATAAAAAGTATCTTAAATTTTTTTTTTAAAAAACGGAAGAATTGTTGGATTGTTGCCTGTTAAATAGTCCTACCACTACTTATTAGTGACATGCCATCCCATTGGTAAATACAACCAAATCAAAGCTTAAAATTGTAATATGTCATCAGAATCACTTTACTCTTCAGGTGTCATTAAAAAAATTTTGACAAAAACTGGCCCAAAATAGCTCAACAGGAAAAGCAGGTGACCCACAAACAGGGGCTATCATCCCCGACACAGTGGCCTGGGTTCTATTCCAGTTTACGGCCCTTCACTACAGGTGCTACCCTCATTCTTCTGCCTGCTTTCTCTACTTACCTATCGAATGAAGCCAAAAAAAAAAAAAACGATTCGCGCTAACTGGATTCTGTGAAAACCAAAAATTCTGCAATCGTCACCGCATTTCTATAGCCAATACTGAACCAATGTGACAACAATTCAGGCATGTTTCAAATGAGCTGCAGGCTAGGTTTACACAGAGCAAAAAATATTTTTTTTGTATTGTTTATGGCAATATGACTGTGTTCTTTTGCACAGAATGCATTTTTTCATTATCTCTGCCTTTCACTATGGTTGTGCTTTTTCCATAGAGGTGCGGGATTTTGTATTGCAGTGAAAAATGAGCCCACAGCGAGTAAAAACGTGGCAGGATCAAAAAACACAACGTTCAGAGGGTTAAAATTTTTCTGCATAATTTCTATTTGGTTACATTAAAATGCATTAATGTAGGTTATACTTCCTGAAAGGTGGCTTCTGCCTAAGAAAATAAAAAAAAACATTGATCCTAATAATAGAACAAGTGCTAGTCTGTTCATCTAGCTGTGAGTCTGCTACCCTGTCGCACACACGGACTCTCTCCTCTGCTTCCTGTTCTCTCACAGGTTTTGGTGCAGAGAGAGAGGAGGTGACATGGACACACCCACACACACACACACACTTCATTTCTCACCAGGCTTATTCTGTCGCTCCCACACCTCCTCCTCTTCCTCTCCGTCTCTCACACCCTCCGTCACACTCAGGGTTCAGTTGTGGGCTAGCTGGCTCTGTCCCTGCCTATCGGATTTCATGCCGACTATCCGACTCATTTCTATGTTTGTTTTCATCAGCATATTTCATTAAGGTCGTATTGTTCTCGGTGCTCATCACGCACAGATAAGACTGCAGTAAATTAAAATTCTTGTCTCTTTCACAAACACAAGCCGGTCAAATGTAAATCCCCCTGCGCCAGTGAAGCTGGAATGATTCCCCATCTGCACCTTCCTGGTGATTTCTTCACCTCTTTACTGCCAAAAGGAGCAAGGAGGATACTAGAGAGGAGTGAAGGTATCAATCAAAGTCATAATGGCATGAGCGCAACCTTTACTCCTCCAACTATTCCGACTCAATCTCGGCACGGACAGTGAGACGTACAGCTCCGGTTGGCTTCCACATGCAGCTCTCAATGTGTGATGAAGGCCCTACTGCCAGGGAGGCTGAGTCTGCTCCGTGGTTCAGGGGTATCTGTGATCCACAGCTGTTTGTATGCCGGGTGAGAAGCATCACTTTCAGTTGATTAAATCCCCACAGTCATCTTATCTGAAGGCAGCAGGACAGGTAAGTGCGCTCCACTGCCAGCCGTTAATCTGAGGGATGTGTCGCACATTTTCAAAGAGCCGCCCCAATTACACACACCACTTCCTGTGTGGGTGCCTGGTTAACAGAACTGCACTTAACTCCTCTTTTTGTGTCGGCACTAAATTGGCTGTCTTGGGTGCTGGAGCAAAGCTTATGGTTTGGAAAAAATATGTACAAAGGGGGACACAGAGACAAAATATGATCTTTTCAGAGATGTACGTATTCACATGGAAGCCAGATGTCCCAATGCAGACACTTGAATCCATGTTCGCTTCACCGGGTAGCAGGAAAAAATGTCCCACGCAGAGCACTCGACCTACACTTCTGATACAGTTGAAGTGATATTCAGAGCTAGAGTATCCCTCAAATTACTATGGCAGCACATCTATCTATCTATCTGTCTATCTATAGAAACTACTCACAACAACAAGACATTATGCCTTGTTTACATCAGAAAAGCTTGTAGACAGCTATCCTTTATTGTTTTATTTACTCTGTTTTCCCTCTTCTCCTTGGTGTGTGCTTGTGTTGCATCGTGTCATTTGAATGTTCGACTAACTGCAAAGCTGTATGGTCCTGCCAACTTGTTTGCTCATTAATTTAAATAAATTAAACGAAACCAACAAAGCATCTGGGTTCAACTGAGCTATGTATTTGCACATCAAACAAGTATGTTCCAATGTGCTGTGAAGAAAAAAAAACATTCTTTGAGTCTTAACAGGAACTTGGTCACTGCTGGTTGTTATTGGAAATTCATTACACAAGTGGACACTGACAAATACTGCAATATAATTACTGAGACTGTATTTGTGGGCACATTACTATCCTGGTTTCTCTCATATTTGGCATAAGGAGTCTATATGGAACATGGTTATAATAAACCATACACACGACAATATGTAGTAATTTATGGACCAAACCTCACCAGTGGATTTTGCCTGCAGTTTGTTAGTATCAAATTCTGCATTGTTCCGTGCAGATCCAGGGGTGCCTTCGATTTCTCACCAACTCAACCACTTTCTATCATTTCTGTACTGAAGGCAGCAAAAGACAAACCAGGTTTAGTTTGTTGATTGAGTGCTTGTTTTGCTTAGTTTCATTTGACGTCCGATCAGCAACAAGAAAGCTCTCCTGTACCAGACTTTCTTTTCCTTTCAGCGAAAAACATCATCACAATGTTCAGCGTGATCAGACTGTTTTCTATTTATTATTAATCAGACTGAACCGATATCTGAAGCCAGTATACGGTACATCTGTAGAGAAAATGAAAATGGAAAGTCAAGATTTATGATCGACACAAAGCATCTTCGAAATGCCTTTCTTTCATGTGTCATGTTTAATTAAGGGAGCTTTTGAACATTTTATCATTCAGTGGTGATAAACTATTAATCACAATATATAACCAGTCAGACAGTGCTGTGGGTGTGACATTGCTCAAGACCCTAAAGTGACACCATACAGAGAGACAACTGTGTCAGAGTCAGCGTGTTTTAAAATGATTTTTAAGTTGGAATCAGTCTAATATTAAATATCAGCCTGGTCAATTATCACTCAATCCCTTATTGAGATTTGCTATTTTTAATTTACTGACACAGCTGGAGCTACTGAAATTAGTACTCACAGGGCTGACAGCAATCAGAAACATAAATTTGATGTTTACATCCCACAAACAGCAAAGAGAAAAACTTAGCTAGGAGAGGCACACTCAACAGCAAGGGCAAAATATTTCCCTCGGAAGCTGGTAGAGAGCAAAAACAAAACAACAAGAGAAAATACTGGACCTATATCACTTATATCAGCAACTGTTTGCCCACAATTTTGCCATAAAACTTTAACAAGCAGCAATATATCAATGTTCTTTTTACTATGTGTTCCTGTTTCCCTTAAGTCACAAAAAAAAATCAATTATTTTAGGTTTTACTTCATACAAGACAATGTGTTGATAGTGTATTCGAATTGAGTCTAGTTTTGATATTACTTTGCCACCATGACAACTTAAAACCAACAGCATAAAATGTAACTATCATGTAAGGCTGCGCAATTATGACCAAAATCCCAATTATTTTGATCAATAGTAAGAACACCATCACTTAAGACAACTGTTTATCAATTTAAAAGACAAAATATTTCATTGCACTTTTACATTTAGTTAAAGAGAGCACTGCTTTTACTTTCATGTTGTGCTACATTTCTGCTAATGTACGAATATTTGTATCTAAAGAAAACTAAGCAGAGCAACAAAAATGCAAGCAAAATTGTGTCCAAAACACTTGATTTGCTGAACATCATACAATTTACCAATACCTCACATGCAGGCTACAGTCAAAGCTCGGCAGCTGTGCGCAGGCTACAAATTAGTTTGAAAAGACTGAAACAGGGTGTCTTAACATCAGATTTCCCCAAATTAAATGGGCTGGTTTTCTACTAACAGACATTTTGTTGGGTGGAGCGCACATTTTAAACATGAAAATCGTTGCCGATCATTATCATTTAATTGTGTGAGGCCAAAATCTTCACAAAAGTTAATGTTTAATAATTATGCCGCCCTACTAACGTATATTTATCGTGATTATGGTCACTAAGGTGTGTCGTACCCACAACAAACACACATAGAAACGCTGAAGAGGATCGAGAGCAAATTAATATCAACACCCAAAAAACAACAAAAGAGCGGTCCAGACTAGCCGCTCCATTTCCCGTACTAGATGCTACACACACCCATAAACTCAAACATATAATCACAACAACAGTTCCACTAATGACATACTTTAAAATGCCACACCTTTATTAACTCACCACAACATAACTAACCAGGGAGACACAGGCCTTTGAACTGCAGTAGACCAGTCGCCCCAATGCACACGGATTTGCCACTGTAATCTACTGTACTCCTCCTGGCCAGATGAAAGTATTAGCAGCGTGAATAATTAGGCCAGATGTCCCATTCTGGGTCGGCAATACACAGCTACTTTCCCAGAATTCATTGCAAAGACATAAGGGAAGGCATTGCAAGAGACGGTCAAAGGCAAAGCGGAGATGGCTGAAGATGAGATGTTGTCATGGCCACAAGAACCACGACTGGTTAAATCTCTTTGAAGAGGAGAGGAGAGGAGAGGAGAGGAGAGGACCTAGATATCACTGGAAGCCCCTGCAGTCATGTTTTTCAATGTCTGAACCACTTAGCGAATGAGGGAGTGACAGAGAGAGAAAGAGCGACACACACCACATCTTTCCTGCACTAATGCAGCAGAGAAAGTGGCAGTTCTGTTGAAGAGCACATGAAGCCCCAAGGCAGCTTTCTGAACCTTGGTAATCTTCCTCAAATCTCATGCCTAATGCTCACTCACACCCAAACATCCATCTGAAATGTTCCTAGAAAAGGCAGACCGGCCACCTGGACAACTGGATGGCCGGCTAATTGACTGAGTGAGTGAAATCAATGTTGTGAACTGGATGTGCTTTTCAGCTCCACTAACTGTACCCTGGTTCAGTAAGAGTTCAGCATACCACAGTAAATGGTGTGGCTCAGCTGGTAGGACACAGAATCGCCACTGTTACCATAAATCCACTACTGAGGTTGCTTCACTGACACGTCACCTAAAGGTGATGGAGTGCTTTACAAAACTGTGCAAAAAGAGGGCAAATGGACGAGGAAAGCTGGAAATGGCAAACAAATATAATACCCAGTGTAGTGATGACAAGTTGTGCGTTTATGGTGGGTAAAAAACTCCTATAGAACTTCTAAAATTGGTTAAATAACGGCAAGTATCTGGAAAATAATGGCATATTTAACTGATTAAAATCACTAAAACAGTGTAGTTTTACAGATGTGGACACTGCAACTTTGGCTTCAAAATGTCAAATGTCAGAATGTATAATTAATATTTTTCCTGTGACTTTACTAGATATGATCTGGAATTTGATAAAACAGGGAAAGTCTAACCATTTTACAATTATTTATATGCACATCATTTTTCAAATAACAGCAGATGTCTCTGAAATGTCTGTAAAATGAATGTTTTTCGTCCGTGGCTGGACTCTCTGCTGGTGTTCTTAATGATGACCATACAAGGTGCCGCTGGGCAGGTTTTCTAACCTTTGGACAGAACCAGCTTAACTATTTGTCTTTGCTTCCAGCTTTTATGCAAACCATCTTCTGGTTGGAACTTCACAACGAGAGCCGAATCAGTGTAAGACATTGAATAAAAACATCTGAAAATGTTAAACTCCTCCTTTAAATGAATGCACTAGTTGCTGGTTTTAAATGTTTCATTAGGTTTACTACAAAAATAGGCCCATTAGTGTGAGCACTGTTTATAAGGTTAAGAGCTGAGCAACCAGTTATCTGCAAAGCGGCTGTGATTGTGTGTGTGATTTTCTTCTTTCAGAAAGCTTTTAATGAGGGACCAGCATATTTTATGTCCCTACCGAGCTACATGGAAGCTCCAATTTAAAAAATGTACGGATTCAGATTCTATACACTCAGTGCAGCTTGAAGACTAAATGGGAAAATTAATTCATTCGTGTATTTAATATAACTTCCCTAAGGAGGATGCAACACAAATCCTACATGCAAGACTAAAGCTCTGCTGACTATTACTAATCAGATTAACTTAACAGCAAAAAGCTAAACTAAGGCAGGGGAATTAATCAAATTTAAATTTTAATTACCACAATTTTGGCTTTAAATGATTAGAAAAACAACACACTTAAGATGAAAGAATTATTCTGCCACATTCCATTTCATAATGATGCTCTCGTTTTGCCTTGTTATAAAATTTATTTCTTTAAATCAATCACAGCAGGGCACAATGGGGCAGTGCTAGCAAGAGCATCATTGCAAAATAGTAGGAGAATTGTTTTGGTGAAGCATTTGCAATCAGAGAGATGAGCACTGCCATTAAAATGGGTAATTCCCCAAGAGAACCAAGCAGGGCTGCTTTATTGCGTGATCCAAATCACTAATAAAGCTTTCCATTTTCAGTCATTTAGGCTGCAGGTCTAAGGCTGTTGTTGATTGTTAAAATGGTAACATGGAGATAGCAGAGAACAAAGTTGCTTGAAAATGTTCTCATGTCCAAAATCTACATCCTGTGAGTCAGTCTCACGTTCTGATGATGTGTTGTTGCAATAGTAATCCTGCTCAGTACCAGAGGAACTGCAGGTTCAGACATTTGGTGTAGCGTTTGGCTGAGGAACCAATGATGCGAAGCTGCCATCTGTGGGATTATGACTGAACGCCTGTAAGTCAGAATCTAACCTCAACACGTTACTGAAGCACCGCAGAACTTCGGATGGTTTTTATCTGTTCTCCAGTTGATTCTATTTAAGTTTAAGGAAATTCACCGAGGAGTTTTTTTTAAGTCGAACAAATGTGTTTAATGTTACAGTGACTGACTTTGTAGAATAACCAAGAGCCTGATATTGACCAAGATAATTGTGACTATAAATCTTGCCGTAATCAAGCAACAAGCTGAGCCGCCCAGAGATTCAGTGAAGCTCAGTCATTCATGTCTGTCTATCTGCACATGCGTAGACGCACATCTCACACAGACTTAAATGTATGGCATCACTGCATTTGGCCTCCTCTCCCTCAGGGCAGCCGTGTTTTTCTCCATCCCATATACAACATATACACACACAACCACACACAGAAACATTCACACAAACATCTACACATCACTGATCAGCCAGACTTCCGCTCTTGCGTCCAGGGAACGTCTAAGATAGGCGCAACGTTTAAATCAGTCCCCAGGAAAATTGGATCTCTTCCACTGTTTAAATTCCACAGACTTTGAGGCATGCAGTTGCTTAGCAACAGCAGAGCCGGGTTCCCCTCTCTGATATCCATTTTGGTTTAGTTTCTGCATTATTCAGCTTTGACTCAGTATTAAGTGAAAGATCTGAAATATTTTCCTTTATGTAAATACACGTTGGAAGCATTAGAAAATATTTTGCAAATAAACGACTTCAAATCAAACAATTTTCAGTTTTGACTTTCACGCAGTTATTTATTGTGTGAGGGGAGAACATTTACACTAAACTGTTTGAACTGTAGATGGAAATAAATGTTTTAGTTAGTCAAATACACTCAACACTTGACTACTCCGTGTGCTAACATGTAAACAGAGACAGAACTACAACAGTGGGAACAGAGAGAAATGTTTAGCTTCAGAACCACATTTTGGCATCTTTTAAAATTATTATCCGTCTCATAATTAGTCTGTGTTGTGTGGTTTTTCCTTCACTTTACTGTGCATTGCTTTGCTTCTAAAACACACAAGTGCACGGACAGATGATGAAATTGGTTTCCGCTCTGACGGAAATCAGTGCATGTTTTGATTTCATGTCTGATGGGACTGTAAAGCTTAAAGAAACTGTGTGTATGTGAGTGTGTTTGTGTTCTTTTTGTGTCTACTGCTGTAATTACTATAATAACTTCGGAACATCACAGTCCCCAAGGGTGTTATGTTTGTGCATGAGAGACTGGTGTAGGTGGGGGCTGGGACTGAAGGGACTGTGTGTCTCCTGCTTTTTTTTTTTTTTTTGCTGCATGTAGGTTCAGACATGTCTGCCTATCCATCCTACAGGTTCCTTTTCTTCCCTTTTCACTCTCCATCGTGGTCACAGGAATCAAAGAATCTCTGTCTGGTGTATTGCCAAATATTTGATAAAGCTTCACATTGCCCAGGTAGACCTTGGACCCATGGACAAATTCCTTTGCTAACAAAAGGGATTTCATTACATGAACAGGATTGGCTGTGGGTGTGTGCCCGTGTTTGTACTGCTTAGAGAGTGAGGGACTGAATCAAACCAAGAGTGGTCCAGTAAATTCAATGCATTCTCATCAGTGCTGCTCACTAACCTCACCATGTCTGCCTCTGCTGTTTAAGTTTTCATGCCCTGTGTTGGAGACATCATTGGCTTCAGATGTTTACAACCAGCTGCACTCCACACACTGTGCTCTTACTATCTCAGTGTTTCTGTCTCCATTAAAAATAGATTTCATCTGCACTGGCTTTTCTGTTCTCTGCCTACCTCTTCTCCTTCTCTGTTTTATTCAGGCCATGGCCCAAAGGTAGCACTGAACTAGGTGTATGTGAGTGCATTTAAGTATGTGATTAGACATAGTTTTAATCATGAAAGGACTGTATGTTAGTAGAAACCAAACTCATAACTCCCTGACCACACAGATGCATTCAAATGCTGGACACATGAAAGAATGTCTTTTATTGTGAAGTGAGCTTTTACAATACTGGTGAAGCTCACTTCTTCACAAGACCTAAAAGGTCACCAACTTCATGTAACCTGGACAAGCACATACTAGTTTTATAATCCAACCACCCACATAAAATATATATCAATGGCTTAATGATCCTCTGCGAATCACTATTAATGAGGCGCCATGACTTAGAGGACAAGGCTAAGACTACAGCCACCTTTCATCTCTCTTAAGTACACTGCTGCTTGGAGCTAAATGTCAGTCTCAGAAGACAATGTTAACATGTTCGTCTAATGGTTACTTTGTTAATCATCTCAGTTAAGCATTTTAGCACTGGTCTGGTAATACAGACCTGTGGATGGCACGAACACCTGCACCACATTCTATAGAAATCCATCCAATAGATCCTGAGTCATTCCATCCAAATGGGGCTGACTTCTGGGGCTGAAAAATTAAGCCGATGCATAGATGCCAAAATCTGAATGTTCGCTTAAGTTTAGCTCCAAAAGCAAGTCAATTCCCATAGACCTCCATGGTAAAATGTCCAACTTTACAGCAGAAATAAACTTTTTTATAGCCTGGTACAAAAAATCTTAATTTCCTGTTTGTGACAACTGTATAGGGGCTGATTTTTTTTCTATAAAATTTGTGGAAATCATATTAGGGACTAAAGTTATGTAAAAAAAAGAAATAAGAGAATGGATGTTTTCAGTAGCAAGTGGATGCAACTACAGGAGAGTCCAGCAGTTGCTGAGATATTTCTCAGAATACGTCAAAACCATGACATACTGGCGGCGGTGGATGGAAAATGAACAAGAACCCAACCAGAGCTGAGTAAGTAAAACACATTCTTAACACTTAAGGCATCCATAATCTTCAGAATCATGACACAAAAAACAAGGGGGTAAGGCTGGATTAACACCAATTCATGTTTTTCATGTCCTAAAGGGTCCACAAGGGTCCAAATGACATGAATTTCATCATTCACCCAGGTCTGGATGAGTCTGTGTGGACCTCTCTGAATATGTCCATGTACAGCCTAAACATTATGACCACACAGACTGCACCCAATGCATCAGCTGCACATGGCCAGGGAAACAAATGGAGTTCAAAACAAATGTGAACACACCTTTCTATTTCATCCTTGTAAAAGCTGTGAGGGAGTGAGTTGCTGCCAGACTTGAGAGATGCTTTGATTTTGAGCTCCATGATTTCCATCAACGGAACCCAAACAAAGTGGCAAATTCTAAATTCTCCAGAAACTCTGTGTTATATCTGTTCGGCACACCTCAGGAATGATCACACTGGCATGTTGGTACAGCACAAACTAGCTAACTGTTATATCCTGTAAAATGTGCACAGCCAGCCTTTCAAAAAACATCCACGGGAGTCCTGTGTGTTCTACTGTGTGAAGGACAATGTCACCGTCTGCACAGCAGGCCAACATGCACTTACAATGTAATATAAATGGAACCATGTGCACATCCGCTGTCTGTGTTCAAAGTCCACATCAGTCAGCACATAGGGATTAGGAAACCATGAATTGGTCTCAAGGAGGGTGGGAAAACATTCATATACATTTGATATGTTTGCAGTTTCTCTGTTTTCTGTCAGAAATCCAACAAACACTTTTGTACAGAGAAGCTGCTTTGGCTCTTTAAACTGCCATTTGATGAAATAACGCTACTAAAAATATGATAGTAATTCATGTTAATATGGTCCTTTAATGATTAGAGGCTAATAAATACGTTTAGCCTGATAATTGGAACACTGTCTTGCGTGTGCTGCCAGAATCTCTGCTACTACATGGTCGCCATTATCCAAAAAAATAAATAAAAAATTGTCATTACAGGTCAACAGGGACACACAAGATTTTCAGAAATGAACCCAAATACTGTGATGTGAAGTTCCTCCATCACAAGCTGCATTATATGATACTTTTAACAACCCTCATTATTTTCACCTATTTGTGAAGTGAGATCGATGAACAGTAAAGCTACTCTTCTTGAAATAATCGTCTGACAGCACTCCTCTTGTTTGTCTTTTTACCAGGAGTTAGACGAGAAGATCAATATCAATTTCATCTCTGTGTGTTCACTTCAGAAAAAGGCCAGAGACATGTTTAGCCTCACTAAACTGTGGAAGCGGTTCTTTGTGCCACCTTTTTTTTTTTATCAATGCATGGGATTCAAACTAAACCAAGGAAGTTATGTGACTCATTGCTGATTAAAATAAAACTAAAAAATACCTTGATGGACTTTTTATACACATATTGATATATCCAGTCCAGCTCGTTGCTTCTCTGACATCCCTCTGGAAGTATGTGATTTGCTGTAAAATACATTTGATTGTGTTAAAGTTCTGTTTTATATAGCAGACTTAAATACTGATGCTTGTTAACATTCCAAAAACGTCGGCATTCGTGTAATTGCGGTGAGTAACAATGGCCGAGATCTGGAATGAAAAACATTTTCTCAGGCTCTTTTGAAGAGCTAGACCTACACATCACCATGCGCATAATGCTTGTCAGCACACTTCTCTCTCCATCTGATTGTTCTCAATAACCCCTGTTACCCAGATGAATGATGGCAGGTACTGGATGAAAGCCAGCATCTGCTTCACTTCAGCTAGAAGTCTCTCTCCAACGTTTCATTCAGTACCATTCAATATCAGGCATCGCTGCACAAACCAAAGAGCGGCGTGTAATAGCAAGAGAAAAAACTTTTATAAGATGAAAGAGCGCCTGGTTACCCACATATGATTAGCTCCATCAAGTGTGACCGAGGCAATTTAGAGCGAGGTGTTTGTCAATATGCTGCTCAAAAGCAGATAAAAAAGACATGAATGTGTGAGACGAACTCTGTATTTTTAACTTTTGACAGCAACTGGTTTTCAGAATCAGCCTCAATATTTTTTTTAACTTTCGGATTTAAAAAAAGTATGATTTTCACAGTTTAATCAAATTTAGCAGCAGAGGATTTGTCACAATTGAGACAAAAGTTACAATAAAGCACTGGTTGACATGCAACTTAAAGCCAGAGCACCAACTACAAAGCACAACAATATTCAATAAAACTATAAGGAATGAAAATGAGGTTATTCTACCCTGATTTAATATAGGAAATCTTGGGGGAAATATCCATTTATTCTACTGATAACAAACCCTGATGTTTACCACGATATCTCGATGTACTGTCTGTGGAGCACAGTGCATACAGCACAATAAATCAAACTGTCTCAGGACTTCTTTCTTTCTCTAGTATCTCATTTTAACAAACAGTCCCTCCCTGGTGGTATTTTTTTTCTCTTTAGCTTGATCTTCTTTCTGCCAGTGTGTCTCTCTCAGCCTCAGAGTGTTTGTTTGGAGAGTACAGCTCGCCCAGTACAACATGGAAGTACGTCAACGTTGTTGGCTTGTTCTTAGAAAAGGGCAACAGGAAAAGACCACTCAGAGAGAGAGGAGACAGGAGGGGGAGTGGGGGAGAGAGGGGTGAAGTCATGTTAGAGAGACAGAAAATATACATGGTGGGAGGAGAGACTCTGAGGTGATACACAGTGCAAGACAAGATCTATTGCATAATAAAGATTTTTGTTTTGTCTATTTACTGCTTCGACTCCCACTCATCAGATTAATTGCTCTGAACTCTGTAAAAAATGGATATGGGCGTCCCACGCTACAGGAACACTGATTATATCACTTGTATATAGCTGTGCACATCCTTTTGATATTATTTACTCAGGTTTTAAATTGTCTGCCCCTGAGATTTCTGCCTCTAGGCCCAGGAGTATAATAAAGCTATATTTCACTGCAGGAACTCGTAGGCTGTTGTAAAGCAGCTCTAAACTTTGTGTGTGATCCAATAGCAACAACCTCTTACAGGAGGTTCCCAACTCCAGGGCAGGTATTTGTGAGTGGCCCTGAAAAGCTGCTGAGCAGGTCTTGACACTAATTGGGTAAACTCAGAACAAAAGCGCTGACTGGTTAAACCCAGAGAGGACAACAAGCACCATTTTTTCTGCATTTCAGTCTTTTAGTAGCATCTCTCTAGTGTCCTCTGACTGTCCACTCACCAACACCCAGATGAGAGCAAAGTGGACTAAACAAGCAGTGAGAGAGTTTGGGATGCGTTTTGCGTGTGATTTGGCCTTGCAGGCAACATAAAGGCAGCCCTTTCTCATCACCGGGTTTGGGGCAACATGTTGCCTTTGGGGAAAATTTCAGTAAAGGCGGAACTTTTTAGCCATTTGACAGAAAACAAATCGGTAGCCATTTTTACTGCCTGTTTCAGTAAATTTTCTAGCAAAAAGCCAAACATCCCCTTGTGTACACTTCTTCAATGTGAGGAAGTCCCAGTTTCTGACCCCAGTTATGAAACAGACACATGTACCACCACTGAAAACACTGGTATCACCGTTTCTCTGAAAGTAAGTAAATACATAAGAAATTAGTCAAAAATGAAAACATAGGAACTTAGAATTGATTTTTTTCAACACATATTTCCTGCATTTTTCTCTTCTTTTATATTGTGAACTGAATATCTTTGACTGCAAATTTATAACCAATGAAAACAATAATTTTCTGGAGTCCCAGACTGCAATCCTTTGACTGCTTTAGGGGTATATATAAAAAACACGGTAATTAGAATTAGAAACAAGTTAAGGACAGAGCTCTTTAGATACGGAAATAGTGTACTGGTGATCCTAAAGTATTAGGTTTCCATCAAAGAAATATGAAACACAATGCAATAATTCAGCAGTTTTCACAAATAAAAGCATAACTCCATGACTTCAACCACATTTCTAAAACCAAACCAATGTCCTTGTTCATGTAAATAAAATAAAAGCATTTTTAAATGTCTAACCCAACCAAAAATTGTGTTTGAATTAATCTAAATGATCTTCAGATATCGCACACATTTTTTTTGTGAAACAGTTTTCTCAGAAAAACTAGCACTTCTGTTCTAGGCGATTTCTGCAGGTTATCTTGACTCTCAAGTATCAAGGACACGATGTCTGGAAAGAGAAGCTGCTTTTGAATTTCAGAAATGTCAACCATAAATGCTGTGAATGTGACAAAAGAAAATCCATTCGAATTTACTGTAGCATGGTAGAGGCAGAAAGCACAAAATCTGTCTACATGCCAAGAAACCGTAGAAGTAAGTCAGTAAGTATTGTTACTCCAAGGCCGATGTGGAGTAGAAGGCAAATGAGTCAGTAGCACAGGAGAAACTGGATCTTCAACAAGCTCCCACTCAAGTGTGTTAATGATGAATAGAAAGCAGAGTTTCTCTGTTGCTTGTATTCTTCTGGCATTGAGTGAGGAGATAATTAGAGCAAAAGCAGAAGTTATAGAAATCATCCCAGGATGTTCATTCTTTCTCTCTCTTTGTATCTTCTTCTCTTTATCTCTTTCTCCTGCTTGGATCAGCACTCCTGCTTTGATCTGGCTCTTCATATAACAAGGCCCCAGGGTCTACTGCACAAGACAGCAGAAAGAGTCCACGCTTCATTGTCTATGCCTGTGCACGCACACATGCACATTTGAGTACGTGTATACATACTTAAAGAGTGTGTTGAATAGCTTCTTGCTTGTGTCAGACACTCGCCAAATTTTCCCTCAGGGATTAATTTTTCACGAGTTTTGTCTTCCTGAAATGCTCACTCCACTTTTATTAGTAGACAATATCACAGACTATTAGTGATACTGCTGCTCTCTGTGTGTGTGTGTGTGTGTGTGTGTGTGTGTGTGTGTGTGTGTGTGTGTGTGTGTGTGTGTGTGTGTGTGTGTGTGTGTGTGTGTGTGTGTGTGTGTGTGTGTGGGTGGGTGTGGGTGTGTGTGTGGGTGTATGTGTGGTTTCAGCTCAAGTCTTGTAGATGCTTAATTGGCATGAAAGCAGGATTCTCTAAGCCACAGTTGCAAAAGGTGATAAAGTGAATGTCAACCGTTAACTGTAGAAAAATGAGGCAAAATTGATGATGGTTGTCGAACATTGTTGTCTGTGTTCTTTGTTTTACTGCCACAACACATTTTATACATTTACTGACTACTCTCTGCACAATAGGGGACTGGGTGAACATTTAGTAGAGCTTTAAAGTTGGCAAATGTCATTTAAATCCATGACATACATGCAGCACATGTTTATGTGTGCTTGTATTCACGTCTAGCCTCTAATGTTTGGTGAAATTAGCACTATATTGAAATGTGAATAGTTTTGTCATTAGTTTTGTCAATAGTTTTTGTTAATTGGGGTTTCATTTATGCAAGCAAAACAGAGCAAAACAGAGATTTCTGGGGGGGGGTAAAAAAATTACACTCATTGTCATGCACAGTCCGCACTACAGGAGAAATCCCTGGCCTAGTACCAAAAAAATGAAAATGGGGAAACCAACTAGTCTGTTTCTTTTTAAATTGTAACAAACCCACAAACCTGCATCTGTAATGCTCAGTTGGTAACAAGTTGTACCTCAGTAGTTTAATCCATATGAAAATCAGGGTGTGAAAATTACAATTCTGTGTTGTTTGAGTGCCAGTCTTGGTTGTAGCTTTTATGGTCCAATGGACAGATGTGAAAGCAGTATCCATCCTCACAGATAAACCTTGTTGCCAGAAAGAAATATGGATATTTCAAAAACTGTAGACTAGTGTCTTTAAGAAATTAAGTGGATATTAACAAATGATAACCAATAATAACCATTAGAAATTCAATACAACTAATAAACACTGTACCACTGAATGCCTTTTTCACAGAAATATCTTGTCTTAGCCCAGAAATATTCAGTTTACTATGACACTAGATGAATATAAGCAGTGTATTCTCATGACTGAGAATCTGGAACAATGGACTGTTTAGTATTTTTGATATTAAAAAAATGCAAAACTGATTTCCCCCTAGTTTCAGAAATCTTTCCTCAATGAATTGAACAGCTGTTTGAGCTTCAGAGTGGTACCAGCGCTGCCAAATGTGCATTTTAGGGTCTATAATCAAGGACAAACAGACAAAAATTAGATATTGAGTGAGGGCGGGAGGCTGGACACTCTAAAGGCCTGGTTTGGGTTAAAGGAGGGGGGAAGTGGTTATGTCCCAGCCAAAGTGTCTCCTGCAGGAGGTGGTGTGTTGGCGTGGAGGGATTCCCATTCCTCTGAAGTCTGGCAGTCGGTATCTGGTTACTCCTGTAGGTCTGCTATGATTACCCTCCACTCAAATTCCACAGCCCTCATTTACTCCAATCCACACAGGAATCTTACAGAGTCAGCATTACACAGAGAACAAACACACATAAACACAGGGGCCAACAAATCCAGCAGCAGTTTGCAACCAACTTTTAACTAAAAACATTCTTCTCCAGTCACTACATTTGTCACCCTAACTACTTCAGATTTTTGCCTTCCATTTGTCGCCGTTGCAAACTCTTTGCCTATTAAAAAGTGCAACACAAGTCGAGAGTTTAGATAACGACTTCGACTGTGGGTGAGGTTTGTGTTGCCGCTGTAGTGCTAACCTGGTTGTAAAATGCCAGAAATGCTGTAATCCACATGGAGGCGTTTGTCACCTCACACCAAACTGCAAGGAGAGCAGCGGTAAAGTGGTGGTTTAAGCCCTCGACCTCATCTGTTACCCTCCTGCTGGAAGGAATGCTGTCACAGACGGCCGACTAGATGCCCAATCAGCTGCTCATGTGGCCACATGTTACACAGTTCCTCTGTGATACTGCATCAGGACTCTGTGTACTTTTAGAGCCCGTTCGATGTATGACATCAGAATATGAACACATATGTGGGTGCTCGTGTGTGAACTGGAGTGCGGTTAACTGCGCTGCCGTGCCTTCAGCCTCAGAGTCCTCTTGTCTCCACACGCTGCTTCCTTCCTTTGAAAATGAATTTCCCATTGCTTTATTAAAGTCAGCTCTCTGTCAGTGACTCTGACATCAACATTGTTCCTCTGTGGGGGTTTTTGGCCTCTGGGAGAAAAGGCCCAATAAGACTGAGGACAGTGCAATTCATAATCAAGAGGCAAGTGAGGAAATGACTCTTCTTGGTTAACATAATTGAAAAAGAAAAAGGAAAGGATATTGTAGTCTTTGCAATCTTATCTCATCCTGATATTGCACCTATCAATCATTTTTCATAGCTTATGTTTCATGTGTTCACTGACATTTCTCTTGATTTATCATAGCAATAATACGCACATTCTATACTGCACTATACGAAAGAGAAGCGGCATCAGAGAGGGGGATGCATGTGATGATTTAATGTAATGTGATGTGTGTGGGAGTGTGGAGGGTATACTATATAAAATACAGAAAATACAGCCAAAGACAGGCCTTAGCTGGATCTTTGTACCCTACAGAGCATTGTATATAAAAAAAGAAGGTTTTCTGGGTATAGAATCAGTTTCCAAAATATTTATTATCACGATGATTCATTCTGTTTCATCCATGAAACCAGCATCTGGAAAAAAACAATCAATAAATAAAACTTTTAATCCACTATAAATAAATGTATCACAAATTATTGATATGATTCGGGTTGTTTACCTATTTGAGCTCTGGCAGTCACATGACTTTGGCAGCTCTGCACTTCAAAGTCAATATTGTCAAAGACTGAATGCTGCCAGAAATATGCTGCAGATGCCTAAATTAACAATGAAATTGGATAGATATTGTATGAGGTCTCATCCTAGGGAGGCATTTGTGAAAATCAACAGTCAATGAAGAAAGGAATCTCGTCTCCATCAAACTGAGATATTTTGCGTGAATATTTGTGTTGCCCAAGTCTGAACTGAAGTAATGTGTCACGCTACGACTAAAGCCTTTTTTCAGGTTGTTCTCTATATTTGAGCAATTCTGTCACATTGTTTTTCAGTTTTTAACTGACGTGTTACATGAGTGATGTTGGAAGTCATGAACAGATTCTTGTTTTAAAACCCTGGTACAGCTCAAAAGAAACTTTGAGGATAGTTTTTATTTCTTTCATTCACAGAATAAAAAAATAAATATTTTTGGTCTTTAGTGATCATAAACTAAATATGAATGAGAAAGAAAATAATTAAAGAATATCATCAGTCGCTTAATGAAAGTAATTAAAAGTAACAGCTGGTTGCAGACCCACCTGAATGTAAATCTACTGCAAACAACCTGCTGGAAATGAGGATAGAATTCCTGCTAGTCTCAGTGTTTGGTTTGTTCAGCAACCAGTTGTTAACTGCACTAAATGAACAGTGGTCACATAGTGGTAAAGGATGAACATTCCCACTTTTTCCTGAACCCAGCAATGCAGGAAATTCTCCCCACATCAGTCAAAAGGCTTTCATCAACAAAGTCATAGACACACTGGGTGCAGTGGGAGAGTTACTAGTCTATTTTTTGCAGTGTCCCAAAAGGACCGAGAAAGAGATGCAGTGAATAAAAATGTGCTTAATATTATGAGTTTTCCATTTATTCCAATTACATTTGTATTCTATACTGTTGTACTAAGATCTCTTTCTATTATCCAACTGCAGCCTCCCAGTGTTTTATTATTTAAAAGAGTTAATCTTCCTGTTGGATGAATCCACCAGCAAAGGAAAGGTTAAAGATACAACATGGTGATAACCAATTTAATTGTGTTTTATGTTTTAGAAACTCTGAGGCATAAAATAAAAGTTGTTAAGATATGAAGGTATTTACTTCTGCCACTCCTCAAACCCTCACATTCTGCAAGGTGAGCCACTCACAATGAGCAGCTGCCTCACCCCTATAAGGTTTATTACTCCACCAAGGAGCGTGGCAGAGATATGTGACGATAGACGTATGTTTGTCCGTCTGTTTGTCTTTCTGTGAACAACATTACTCAAAGATGGATTAATGGACTTGGATGAAATTTTCAGGGGAGGTCAGAAATGACATAAGGACCAACTAAGTAGATGTTAGCAGCGATGTCACTTATAGTCTGGATACACAGACTTGTTGAAGATTTTCGTATCATTGCAAGATGGCAGCACGGCATCACTGTAACTATGACTACAAGTGAACACTACGTCAGCTTCCTGCTGACAATCAAAATGATTGCAATCCTACTACCAAGCCACCACTGCGGACTTATCAGGACTCATCCATCTGAAATGATACAAGGAATAATTTATTAAATTATGGGAGCGTTTCCGAGCCCCATCAATTCCCACCACCCGCTACATATTTAGGTTACGCGATTCAGTATCCGTACATAACGTACACATGTATAACACACACCTGTGCTCAGCGCAAGGTAATTTTTTATTAAAGATCCGTCTGTTTGAAACAGGTCTCAGGTCAGAGCTCTGTGGAAATTATAATGCTGCAGGACATTCAGAGATGATGGAAACTCTAAGATTGATTTGAAATCAGTAAACAACTAATTCCCAATACAGCTGTTCTCATTTACATATTCTCCCGCTATCGTTATTACACAACAAAATGAGAATGATATTAAAACTAAAACATACATAAACAATTTCCACTGAGTAGCTCTGCACTGCTAAACTACTGATTGTATACCTGAAACGTTGTCTGACAACGTCATTATTAAATTAAACTTAAAAAATGTGGTGACATGAAAACGATCACTTAAGAAGTCAGAAGAGATAGAAAATCCTGGACGCACACACCTGTTTATGTCTATTGTTGCTGCTGTGTGGTCAGCTGTTTTGCTGTTTGCTGTCAATCACAGATGCAGAGAGAGTCTTTTTCCTGAAGGGGGCGTGGACAGCAGCAACTTCGCTTTGACACTGAAACAACCTATTTAGAACATGACTAAAACCAGAGGTCAGAGAGAAATGGTGAAATGAATATTTGCAGTATTTTGAGCTGAAAATGGCAACACATTCATGTGTGACTTTCAATAATCTGCCAAAATGGGGCACAATGTGGGAACTTTAAATTTTAATACAATCACTGAAAAAAACATCTTAATATTGCTGCATCTGTGCTTTTTCTTCGTTCTATATGCAAACATGTGGTGGCACAACTGAGTGGAGGATGATAATTAGTGGCAGCTAAACTCACAAATCCTAATTACAACGGTAAACAGTGCATAGAAAAGCAGTTCTGTGAGTGAGTGTTCCCAGTAACAGATCAATATTGGCTCAAAATTCCTCTCATGGAAAGTGCTGCGCTCAAAGCATTTTTCTAATGACAATCAGCAAACTGTATTCTTGCTACCATCAGCTAATTTTACCGAGAGTAATATAAAAATCTTTTAATTGACCACAATTTGGTTTTGACTGATGAGCAGAGCCTGCTATTTGAATGGAACATACATGTGCACATGTTCAAGCCATGTGGATGTGTACTGCATTTGCATGTGATGTTTTATGTGATTCACTGAGGTTAGAAAAAATGACTTGACTACAGGCTATGCTGGGGCTAAATAAGCATATGAATGCCAGAAGTGACTGTCCCCTTCTTCAAACCCCCAACCGAGCACCTCCAGCTTGTAAACATGGCTAGACTGTCCCCACCCCACCACCTCCATAACCTCCCATCCCGAGTCCAGAGCCCCCCTCCTGCAGGCAGTTGGACAGACTGTCTTATCTCACCCCCAGGGAAGAGGAAGAGGGGGAAGGGGGCCAGGACTCTGTGTTGCACCCCCACATGGAGGCATGTGTGCGAGAATACACAGGCATACTGGATGCACACATGAGTACACACACAGAGGTGAGCAAATAATATATGACACACGGCATGCTAATGCAAGGACAAAGCATACAGATTCTTTTGATTGATAAATACTGAATGCCAACATTTATACAGCTTAAGATGACTCACATTCAAGCATATCTACAGCAAATTACCGAAACAATCAGAAATATTTTCATCGCATTCAGTGTTAGATTCTGATTAGAAAATAACATTCCTGACACAAAAAGGTCAGAGAACGGTCACACACAAAGAATCAGCCAAAACAAAAGTGGCTAACCAACATACGGTATGTATTGTACAGTACATAACATCATCAAGGCTTAAGCTAAAGCCCCCATACACATATTAACCTATAACCTTTGAGACTATGCTCCATGGCAGCATGATTGCAAACAATAATTTCTGCAGATATTTTAGCTATATGCTGCAAATCTCCATTCTACCACATCCCAAAAGTGTTGTACTCAGACCTGATGAGAGGGGACGCCACTGAAATACACTAAACTTAATACCATGTCCATGAATCCAGTTCGAGACAACTTTTTCTTTATGGGATGGTGCATTATCATGCTGGAAGCAGCCATTAGAAGACAAACTTCGGCCATAAAGGGATGCACAAGGTCAACAACAATACAATACTCTCACTACTTTCTGTCAGCTCCATCCAGTCTGGCCATTCTCCTCTGACCTCTCGGATCAATAAGGCTTTTTCGTGTGCAGAACTGCCACTCACTGAATGTTTTATGTTTTTGGCATCCCTCTGAGGAAAATCTAAGTGAAAATCTCCGGAAATTCAGTTAAATCCAAAAAATGTATTTTGAAGTTCGGGCTTCAGCAGTCTGAGTAGGTCAGATCTTGTATGTATCTTGTAAAGTTTTTATTTTAGCTTTAAGGCTTTTTATTTAGGACTAAGAGAGAAATCCATGTTTTAAAAACAGGCCTCAGCATTGCTACAGAGCTCAGTGTGAAATAAATTTGCCATCCGCACATGTACACGAGGACTGTGGCAAATGTCTTACCATACATGCCGACTGAACGTGTGTGAAAATATATCCACTGCAGACACTCAACACAATACAAACATAACTGTGTGAGTGTTCCACAGTGTAAGTGAAGTAATACAAAGTAAGATTAATGAGTTAGTCAGGTATAGTTTTCATTGTCACAGAGGTGGTTGTCTTTTAACATCCCTAGATAACCCTGTGAAATTATGCTGCACAGTTAAGTTCAGAGTTTGGTATTTAAATCAGCTGTAAGAAGCACAACCTTTAATTTAATTACTTTTCTGACCATAGTATTTATGACTCCTATAGGATCTGCAAACCTGCTGAGCTGTAAGACCACCGAACAAAGACGTGAAAATACAGTAGGGCAAAATGTGTGCATCACATTGCCTGAGAATTTTTAAAATATTTGGCAGAAAACATATCCTTCATTACGAAACAGTGTTGGATCAGAATGCACTTCATCATGTTTAAATGTATGAAGTTCAAAGTTTAAAAGCTCTAATGTGCAGCTGTCATGTTCAGAGTGTACTGAGTGGTAAATAATTATAATAACTTCAACTGTCAACATTCCTCTGTTGGCTTATTTGCAGTAACTGTGCTTCTTTCAATAAAAAATGTTTATATTTTTCATAGCTCTCCATTACATCAACCTGTTCGTCTTGGCTAAGTAGGCGGCAAACAATCGGTACATGTTGTGGGAGGAAGAGTCAAATGGTGTGTCAAACACCCTGTTTTATGGGAGAACAAAAGAAAGAAAGTTAATAACCGCTGTTGTGATACTCATTATCTGTGATTGGAGTCTAAGGTTTTTGTCGAGCCAGTTGTTGAAAAGAAAGCCTGGCTGTATCAAACTGTCTTCATGGTCCTCAGATTTGTTTCTGTTTGAGTATATTAGGCTTTAACTAAGATACCACCTGATGTGTGTGACTCAGATGCTGAAGCTTCACATTTGCTTTTGTGTAACATTAAAATAAAACACAGAATAAAGAGGAATGTAGATTTCCTTTAAAAAAAATAGTTGGGTTATGAAGAGCTCAACAGAATACAGAGGAGAAACTATTGCTATTATTATGTCTCTTTAAAAATCCAGATGTAGAGTTATGCAAAGCCGAAATGATTAGTTGCTTGTCAGTGTGTATGTGTACACATGCAAACAAGTGCATATTTCATGTATTTTGCATACTGACATGCTTCTGTGTTGCTGTCAAAACAAAGGTCTCTTGTTCTGTTGACAAGGATTAATCTGCAACAATTTTACTAACTAATTTGTTCTTTTTTTAAGCAAAAATGTCCAAAACAGTCTCTGGATCTGGCTTCAAAATATTAATGTTTGTTGGCTTTATCTCTTTTATGATTTTAAATTGACTAGGTATTGCATTCTATCTCTGAATTTCTCTGAACCTCTATTTTCTGACATAACCAGAAAAAGCATCTCATTCTCCAAGAAACTCTAGCAATCTCCGTGTTTACATGAACCACAGTGTTTTAGTTACTTATTAAAGTATTTTGGTAAAATAGAGCACCATTGCACATCCTACAAACAAACACAAACACACAACCAAAATGTAACTAAACAACAAATACATTTTAACTCGTTCCAGCTCAGATACTGTTGGTCCACACTGCAGGTCCACAATCAGTAGAAACACCGTATCATTCATGACCACATACACGTTGTTAAATGCGCACATTTAAGCATCAGTAAAGCAGCAAAACAAACACAAAAAGCCAGAGAGGATATATTTAACTCACTTATTAACTTGGCACGAGTAGCCATTCTCCTGTAGGTGAAGTGGTGAATACCCAGGTGATAGTCGGATCCCACTGTACTTGTTATGCTAGCTGGTTTGTTAGTAGCTCGTCTCACAAAAACACGGCATCTGGCAAAGGAGAGCTGGTGGATATCCAGGTAATAGCCGGGTCCCACTGGACTTGTCGTTATAAAACAGCTATAAAAACACGGTAAAAACAAAAATAACAACTCTAGAAAACTGCCGCTAGCTAGTTAGCTAGCTTTTCTGGTTGACGCTGGATAATTAGTTGTTAGTCCTAAGACGTGCTTCCAAATGACAAGAGTCTCAACCAGTGGCGTTGTGTGGCCTGAAACTACAGCCTGGGTTTGATCGTTTTTAAACTCAATACCTCGTCTTTTATTTATTTCTTTATCTATTTATTTAATTTCTACTTTAGAAAACGTTATTTTCAATGGAGAAAAAGGACCCTTCTGTGTTATTTATGATGTTAGTAATTTAAATATTACAGTTAAATCCATACAAAATTCTATAAAATACAAATTAACTTGACTAAATGAAATAGTAAGGTAATTATTTATTCTGGAGATTTACCTGACTAGTTAAGACCCTACAAAAATAGAGATATAAAATTAAGGAGACCCTATGAGTAATATTATTTGTGACAGTGGACAGGAAGTAACCTGCAGCAGAACTAGGCTCAGGGAGAGCAGGCGGCTGCCTCCACTTGTTGCAGAGCGGATGTAGGACAAAAATAGACAAATAAAGCAGAGACAGACAGACAACAAACAAGAGAACATCATAAATGGACCAACTGGCACACTGTTAAAATAACAGAAGAAAAAAAAATGGTGACAACCTGGCAGCAATGGTGCCAGAAAATATGTGCCAAAAAACAGGAAATTGAAGCATTCAAAAACTGTGCAGTGAAAATAATGGCAAAATATGTAAAATAATAGCTAATTAAAATAATATTTAAATAAAAATACTGTAATTTTATGGCCACAGGCTGTAAAAGGGCAAATAACTTTTTGTAAAAATACAGATGTTGATGATGCAGACATTATTTACAGTTTTCACAAGAGCATGACCTTATCCCATTGATTGGCAATATAATATCATTAAATCAATAGATGCAACTCTTGCTGACAAGCACTCACTGACATGTACCTGTGTCTACCTGAAGGAGTGCTGTTTCACAAACTCTGTATTGATTGAATGGCAGATGGCACACTAACTTTAAAGGCACATACAGCACTTTAATAATAAAATACTGCATCCTCTAAAGCAGGGGTCACCAACTATATTTGCCAGAGGGCCAGAATTTTACCGGACAGTCACTTTGGGGGCCGGACCCTCAAACAAAAATTAAATAAAAATCGAATTTTGGCATAACATTATTATTTTATGTTT
Organism: Acanthochromis polyacanthus; assembly: GCF_021347895.1. Taxonomy (NCBI): domain Eukaryota; kingdom Metazoa; phylum Chordata; class Actinopteri; family Pomacentridae; genus Acanthochromis; species Acanthochromis polyacanthus. The sequence goes on from NC_067130.1 coordinate 11,514,001, forward strand.
ATTTTTTATATTTTTTCCATTTCATTACAAAACTGAAGGCATTTTTAGCCTTTATGAGTCAGTGCTCCTATCACCTGTACTACAGTCAACCACTAGGAGTGATAGAGATATTTTTGCCTCATCTCAAGTCAACTTTATTCACAGAGCACTTGAAAAAGAAACACCGCAGAAGTGACAGGAAAAGGCCTCTTAACACGGGTAAAATGGCACTCTCTAAGGCGACGAAACGAAAAGTTGATGTGGAAAACAGATCCTTTTAATAATGACAGGACTGACTGCTTTAATAGTGTGGACCACATGATATTTTCTCTTTGATCCTCACAATTTTGGAATCCAGTCGCGGGCCGGATTGGACGGTTCGGCGGGCCGGATTCGGCCCGCGGGCCGCCAGTTGATGATCACTGCTCTAAAGGCTTTATAAAATTTACTTTGCATCACAAGAAACACCGGAGTCTTTATCATTTTCTTGTCCTAAAAACAGATCAATTCAAGCATACACTGATTCAAATAACACTGGAAACCGCTTAAAAATACTCAAGTGTTTTTCCTCGAAGCTTCTCACACAAACAGCTTACATGTGTAATGTACGTGCTGACTAGATATGCTGGTGAAATCTGTAATAGTTTTAATGGAATTATTGAAACGGGGTCACCCTGTCTGAGGGAAGTCATGGGTCATGGATATAAGGCCACGCACACACACACGAACACGCACAAATACACACACACTGACACACACACAAGGCTCCGAGCCGCTTTAGTTGTATTAGCAGGGAGAGGGATTATTTTTCGGAGGGCATACAGACAGCCATGAGTTTTAGGTGCAACATGCCCAGGAAAAGGGTAGAAAAGGGTCGAGGAGGTTTTCTTTCTTGGTTTATAATAAACTCAAAGATATAAACACTCATATAGGTGGAAATGAATAAATATAGATATGTATCCCAGAAAAAATGTTTGCTGCAGGACACTTTTGATATCAACTACAGTTGTTAGCTGCTGTATTTTTTGGAATATGTCTTAGTTCTAATACTGTAAAAATATTTCAGCACTATATTGTGTGTTTTTCAGTAATGATTTAGTAATTGTTGGAATGTACAAGCAAAAAAAGTGTAGTTTAGACACAAGATGACATGCGCAGGGTAGAAACAAATAATCATGGTTCTACCGCCGCTGTAACTCACCAAACACGTTGTTTTGTTTCTTGTATCCCCCCCCTCAAAAAAAAATCTATGTGTTCTTGAACAGAGCACAGGATGGGGGGTTGGATGGTGTGGAAAGTGGGTCTTGTGAATGTAGGTCTTTGAGACAGTGTGTGTGGGTAAAGCAGGCTTACAGTAGTAATCCTCTTCACAGACACCCATCTGACTAGCAACAGGACGAGGCCCAGACAGACATACACACAACACACACAAACACACAAACAGAACGTGTTTGTTGGAGGGGAATCTAGTTTGTTTTGTCTTGTGTTTTTTTCAGAAATACAATAGGTCATAAATAGGCCATCATCTCCATCCTCGGTCTGGTATCGGAGAAGTGAAGCTGGAAGCTTCCAGTGCGTCTTCATTTCCTCAGGTGTGGCGCCAAATTCTTTTGTGCGATTGTTTGATCAACCCATTTAAATAAAGTGGCTCCTCCAGGAAGCCGGACCCTCTGTTGACTTTATTGGTTCCTGAAATTTGTCATTACGGCTTCCTGGCTGTGATGTCATCAGCTGGTTAATGACAGAGAGGAAGGAGAGACGTTCGTCCACAAATAACTCAGGAAAAACAGACGATTTTAAGGGACATAATGAGCCTGTAGGAGCAGGGACAGTGAGTTATGGCTCCGTCACCGTCTGACTCATGTTGTCTCAGAGGAAATGCTTTTAAGATCCGCAGCATGACATCAAAGTCCTTCAGCGGCAAGAAGTTAAGCCGATGTCGACTTTGGTTAAAATGAAGACAACATCAAACTAGATTTCCAAACTAGATTTTAGAGAACTGGCATGTGGCTCCATTCATATAATTCAATATGAATTCTGAAAAGAAGACAGGAAACAACTGAATGAAACCCAAAGATAGACCGGACAAGAAATATTATTTGTATTTTTTTTTTATTTTGGCATTTCTTTGTTTTGCATTTATATTAAGCAAAGTGCATCTTATTTTCTTTTTCTCATCAACACATTGCACAATACATAAATAATGATGCATATAAAACGTCTTCATATTTACAATTAATAATATATTTATATATAACATAAAATACATTTTTTCGCTTCTTATTTAATTAAATCTTAGTCATTTATTAAACAAAGTCTGTCAGAATCCTTAGACTTTCTTCTTCTTTTAAATCCTTTTTTCTTCTGTGTTTTGAACCTCTGGAACAAAAAAAGGAAAAGTGGGTTGTAGTCTGTTTGTGAGGGAGGGAAGAAGGGGGCGAAGAAGAGGAAGGCTGCTGCTATCGAGTGTTGAAGATGACTTCCAACCAGCACGGGCAGCTACTGATGAACTGTCTGGTGTAGCACTGTCCCCAGCCTTTCACAAAGCTTATCTGCACCGTGAAGCCCGTGCGAGGCTGCTGCGTGAACTCGTGGTCGTTGGGCCTCTGCAGGTTGCCGGCCTTGTCATAGTCAAAAGCTTTGATGGAGAATCCGGGGAACACCTTGTGCACCAGCAGCGTGCGCGAGTCCGGGTTGTCCAGTGTGGCCGACTTAATGAAGATGGGGTAGCAGCTGCGGTTGTAGACCCACACCCCGTCTGGCTCACGCGTCAGCTGGATGCCGTAGCCGATCTTGGCCCGCACCATCTGCACCAGTTGGGACTTGTTGTCGGAGCAAAGCTGGCCCAGGCAGAAGCCGTTCCCCTGAGGTAGATCATAGAAGATGTCCAGAGAAGGCTCCTGGACCGAGTAGAGGCGCCCGACGCGGGTCTTCTCCTCCCAGTATGCCACCACGCACCAATGGGCCCGATCGCCAGACTCCTGCAACGCCAGGGAATCTAAAAGAGAGAAAACAAGAGATAGAAATGGTTAGATTTGAGCAATTTTACACAGCTGAAATGTAAAATGTGTAGTTCAGAAAGTAAAGCAAAAGGGATGAGACAGAGGGGGGAAGATGAGATGAGATCTGGCCAGAAATGTCTTGACTTCAACGCTGCCACTTTCTGAACAACTCCATCCTCATCCATGTTTCGGGAAATGGAGAATTTGCTTTCGTCAAGGGCCAAAACTAAACTGTCATCCACAATTTCTGCCATACAGGAAAACCACGTCGGAATTCCTGGACTTCAGACAAGACAAGCAACTCAGAGACACTGGCAGACAAGTGTCCACACGCAGTACAATATTTATCTAGGCATTAAATGCTTATCTTCTGTCTGGCTCGCTGTATTTTTGTAGCGGCGTTGCCAACAATGTACTGACGTCAAGCGACCGCCCCGATCATCTCCACGCAGCATCGTGCTTCGCCTTGCTGGAGGAAATTAGGAGCTATCTCCGAATTCTTGTCTGGCAAAAGACGAGGACGCGATAACAGCGAGCGAGACTTCCACACAAACAATGTTTATGCCGACGAGCAGAGGCAGGCCGTTAACGCTCGAACCCCGGCGTCTGAATCGTTGACAAGCCGGGCCTCTCGGGTCTAAAGTTTCCCCTGAGCGTAAAACAGAAGTGTAGCATTGGCCGTGCTCCAGTTTCCAAACTCCTCCCTCCTCCTCTCTCCCTCTCTTTCGTCCCCCTTTAGAGTGCCTCCCGCGCCATCCCTCTCTCCGTCATATCTCTATTCCACAGAAATCTGGCTCCCAGCTACTCCCAGCTAGAAAAGTGGGAGCCAGTCAGGCGCGAGGGAAGCAGAGGGAGACAGAGCGAGTGCAAGAGGAAAGAAAGAGGGGGTGGAGTGGGGAAGAGAAGGAATGCTTTTCACATATTTTGACTGTTACTTTTGCAACTTTGCTTCCTCTCCTGTCTCCTGTGCTTCTGAGGTCACCACCTCATTGCTTCAATCAGCCACTAGACAGTCTTTTTCTACCAGCTCGCAGCACCTCGATGAGAGAGGTTAAGAAAGCTTGGAAGAGGGAGATGTATGCACAAGAGAAGAAGGGAAAAAAAGCCAATCTCAGAGCCATTGCACATATCCTTCCCATCCGACTCCCCCGTTCTTTCATCTGGCAGTAGCTGTGAATGTAACCGGTAATTTGGAAGGTCCCGTCTGAGACAAACTGCAACGTTAATGCGGCAGGATCTGTGCCGGCCCAAGCGGACTTACCCCGGCCTGTCATTAGCCTTCATTAGACGCTGGGAGGGAGAAAAAAAAGGGAAGAAAAAGACAACGCTGGGAGAGCAGAGGCAGAAACAGAGGAGGAGAGCGAAGGGGGCAGAAAAACTGAAAGCATGTCTTCCATAAAACGAGAGGAGCTGTGTTCTTTGAAGTTGGTCTGAGCCGAGCCTTAGGGAGTTTATCATAAACCCGTCCTCATGGGGTGCTGGGGGAAACTAAGTACCCAGCTATCTACCTTGGACTAAATGCAGGGAAAAGGAGCATTTATCTTTGAGATAAGAGACAGAAAGTGTCTTTTGTGTCTCGGGCTGATGTCACACAGTCTCCGATCACGAGCCGAGCGCTGCTTTTTGGTCTGCTTTACATACAGGAACATGCGAGATTGATAAGAGGGAAGCAGGACGGGTTGGACTTTCTTAACAGCTGACAGAGGGCCTGCTGGTGGAGCTCACCTGTGGGGCCCTGTGTGTGTGTTTGTTATTGCTGGGAGAGACAGGGCCTGGCGTCAGAGGTCATTAGAGCGGCTGCCTGTCTGAGCCTGTCATTGCAGCCTGAAAACACCCTGCTATTCAGGACTACACTAACTGCCCCGTTTCCCCTCCCTCGTCGCCTCTCCTCCTCCTCCTCCCCTCTCGCAAACTCAGACCGGTGGTAAGTGAGAACCGCAGAGGAGAGAAAAGTGAGGGAAGGATAAAAGCAAAGGGTTGGAGATAGAAAGACAACAAAGGAGGAAACATAATGGGCAACAGAAAGGCTCGGCGAGTACAGGAGGGGTGTAAAGAAGTACTTAGATCCTGTTCTTTTTGGAAAAGTTGCAAAACTACTCTGCAAAATTACTACATCACAAGCCCCATCTTGCCAGAGATGCGGTTAAAGTTGATAATTAGTAGACATATCCTGACTTTTTTTCCCGTATATGAGTCAAGCTCTTGCAAACACAGCTTCCTGCCTGACAGACGCCCATGTTTTTTTGCTAAATCCATGTCCTCACTTGGTCTCACAGTATCCCGTCCAGCTCAAATGACGCTCACAGGTAAATAAACCCAAACTTATTCTGTTATATCGACGCAGAGAAAGCGAGACGGGCAGACTCTTCCATCTGTGGGGCGCCGCCTTGTGAAGAGTATGTTCACAGCTTGTCCTGACAGCAGATGAGCTTACACCTCATGAGTAATGCTGCTGATCACAGAACAAGCCACACACACACTCTAATGCGAGTGGTCCCACATCAACACACCTTGTTCCAAGTGCAAGGCTCATTTCACTGAATTTTAATTTTTAACACGTCGTGTGTTTGCGTGCGAGGTGTCTGCCGGTTCCAGCTCCTCATGTTGCAGTCTGACGCTATTTCCGGTGCGTCTCACATAGGTGTGTGTGTGTCCCAGTACCGCTGTGTTTGCATCAGCTCCAGCCCCCCTGGATATCCCAGAGCTGTCTGTACATCTGTCTGCGTGTCTGTCTGCTATCTGGATGTCTGCCTATCGAAGCATTAGCTATCTGTCTGCCTCCCCACCTGCTCGTCTGCACGGCGGCCTTTCAGCCCCCATGTCTCGGGCTTCTCCTCGCTGGAGATAAGCTGGCTAGCTGGCAGCCCGAGGCCATCTGTCACCCTGGCCCTTTTCTGTGCTGCTCCTGTCAGTCGTCTAGCTGCTGCTCTGTCCCATTCTGGTTTGTCCCATGGGGAGGGGGTCCACATGTGACCCCCATCCTTTCCCTCGTGTCCCTGCGGGTTCAACTACAAAGCAAAGCACTAAAATTTATGACAGATTTAAGATCTGCCGCTGAAAGCACAGTGCATGTGACAGTGGGGAATAACACAAATAAACAGGCCTCATTAATTTAAAAAAAAAAAGCAAGCAGTTTCTGCAACGTTAGAAATAAAGAATATTAACCATTAGTGGCCTCGTGAAAACAACAACAGGATCCTGTGTTTTCTTGGTATTAAACGGATGATCAGCTTATGTTTTGTATGGACAGTGAGGAAGGGGAAGGAGGGGGCTGTACTGCACCATAACCAGGAAATTGTAATTATCCGTTATTAAATAAAACCTCCAGAGCAATGCCTGAAAACCTTAACGCCGAGGACGGCAAATTTGGCAAATGGACAGGGTGTTAGCTCCCCTGTGGTTTTTAATGGGCCCCGGGCTCAGAGAGTGGACGCCACGCTAGCTGAGACAATTGGACTCGGTTTGAAGGGGAGGAGGGGTGAGGGTGAGGGAGGGGGTGGGACAGACTGGGTGCTTCTCTTAGGGCCAGAAACACAGTCTGGAAAGGTTAATCATTACCTCTGTCTGACTCCACACACACACACACCAGGTTGCTGCTATTCTTAGAAGTCAGCACAGTCACCGAGTAACACGCTTACACCGTCACGCACACGCAATCTTCAACCTTCAGTTCTGAACGCAACACTTTCAACATCGGTAAATAGTGAGGAGGCTCCTGAGAACCGTCTGGCATTGATCCCTGAGAGCTCTCTATATATGTATGTATGTATATGTGTGTGTGTGTGTGTGTGTGTGTGTGTGTGTGTGTGTGTGTGTGTGTGTGTGTGTGTGTGTGTGTGTGTCTCTGCTCAGACGTGTAATGGCCCTGTCGTCATCAGACACACACGGCGGCTGAAAGGAGGAATGAGGAAGACATGTAGAAAACAGCTCGAGGGGGGGGAGGGAGGGGGGGCTTTTCACGGTGCCTTATTTTCTAAGTCAACACCCTCTCTCGAGCCGGGGAAAGTCTATTCCAAAGGTCAAGGGTCACCCTGGAGGCATTCCTTTTGTTCTCTCTGCCATGCCGTATATGTATAGCCCTGTGTGTGTGCTTCTAGCTGGAAGCGCGGCGTTCCTCTCTTGTTGTACACAAATGAATTGTTTTTTCTCAGTTTTTAAGTTAAGAGTCCTCAGCAGTAATCCTCAAGGACTGTTTTCTGCCCTGGAGAAATTCAATGACAGGCAACCGATCGAGAGAAAAAAAAAGCATCAGCTGGTCTGTTGCAGTAAAGAATCGTCCTCGCCTCGCGTCAATACAACACCGCAGTCTTGTAAGCTTAAGCCATAAGCTGTACACAGTCTGGTTTGGGGTTTTTTGTGGCGCTGAAAGGTGTCTGCTCATGACTGTGACTGGTTCTCTTTGCAGAAGAATACGCAACGAGCAAAAAAATGCCAATAAATTTATCAATTGGGTTGCATTGTTTGTCTTACTGCTCAGAACCCCAAGCAGTCTCTAGGCATTTTGTTGCTTCTATTACTATGGATACAGCACAACCAAGGGCTCAAAAAAACTCTTCTGAATGCTAAAAACCTGGATTCAGTGTGCACACAGGGGTTACTAATACGGTGGAAGAACTGATAGCTCCCACACCATGGATATAATGCCCCTTACATTTTCATTTTTTGTTTGCCTCCTCTCAGCTGTGTGTAAACAAGCCTGCAGTTCAGCCAAGTTCATCTAAAAAAACTCCAGAATTTGTGTCGCATGACTGTTGGTTGCAGAGGGTACTGTCATGGCTTCACACTCGCTCCAAGCAGAGCAGAATTTTATAGCTTTTGAGACAATTATGCAAGTAGTTAACTTTTGAAGATTATTAAAAAATAATAATAAGACATGTAGATTAAAGCGATCCTGATGAAAGGTCACAGTTTTAAATTTAGATTTGTTTAAATTTCCAGATATGTTCAAGGACTGTCTGAAAACTGAAAATCTCTCAGCTTCAGCCTCTGATGAACAGTTTAATTTAGCTGAGTTTCTACTTATAACGTATCTTTCAAACCTACCGCCCGGTTTTGGGGTTCAGAGGGTTGAAGAGCACTGTGCATTGCAATCCTGTGACATTGTTTGACACATAAAAAACACACTACATTAATGCTCGAGAATCAGAGATCGCAACCTTTTCGGTCTCTGCATCATTCTTCTATTTACGTCACCTAAACGCAACTTGAGATAAGTCGGAGATTCAGGTAAGCAACAGAAGTCTGGTAAGCTCATGTTTTTTTTTCAAATTCCTCACCCAATTTTTTAGTTTTTCATTCATTGTTAAACCTGTAGTCTGCAGCCTGAACCTATTGTGGTGAAATCAGCCATTTATCAAGCTTTGTGCAGCTCCCTCTGGAACCACCAAAGGCTTTACTCAACCCTTTTCACATATGCAGGTGTACTCCACTAGACTTCGCCTTGAACCAGCAAATGTAGGCAGTTTTCATTGTTTATCAAGCATTAAAATGACGTAAAACGCGCACTTAGGAGGGATAATTTGCCATTGAAGCGCATCATTTGCGCAGCGGCAGCTCTAAAGCAGAAAACGCATATTTTTTAGCACTAATAGGCAGATTCAAAGACAGACGGATGGATGTTTAGACAGAAAGGAAGAGACGCTTTAGGGTGGCAGATTATGTAAGATGCAAGTCCTTCCTCTCCCCCCACCAACCCCCATTTCAGGAAACCTAAATAAGCCCTGATGGCAGGAAAACCACACAGGGGAGTGGCACGGTTTTGCTATCTACAGATCTGACTCCTTGCAGAAACACAGATAGAGAGAATGAGTTGCAGACACGCCATCTCTAACATGAACCATCCGGCCTCGGCGGTGGAGAAGATAAGGAGAAGAAATGGCGCATGTTTTCCTAATGCCTCCATCTACAGTATAATTTTCTCCGAGTGGATGTTTCTGCCATAATTACATGATCCACATGTCCTGATGTCACTCCGGCATGGTGTTTTCCTCAGCTTGAGATAAAACACAGGAATGTTTTTAGAATTAATCAGGCAGCATCTTCCATCTGGTTCCATATTACGACAAAAAAAAAATTGCAGCCGAGCACTTCAGCGCCGAGGGAGATTTTGTCCCCTGTAACACCTCCTTCCTACTCCTGCTGAGTTATTATTCCAACACTTCATCAGTCTGACCCTCACACACACATACACACACACACATATACACAACCACTCCCTGCAGCCCAGATTTCCCAGGGTGACAGGACAAATAAACACCAGCCAGTTGGATACAGGGTGCCAGGCAGGCTGTAATGATGTCATCAGCTCACTTTTGCAAACACACAAGTTAAAAGATTACCCGCAGGATCTGTATCTCTGAGCCCTTTATACACACATACACACACACACACGGTGCCACAGACGGATGGACAGACAAGCCGAACAATCGCCCACATTGTTGTGGCGCTAAAAACACCGTGGGAACTAAATAATACAGACACCGCAAACACCGAGGCAGACAACCAGCAGAGCCAGTTGTATGCGAGCTTTCTGTCGCGTCGTTACTCTGTTATTAATGATGATGTGTGATAGAGAGGTGGCTAGAGACGGGGTTGTCACCGAGATAAAAAATAAAAAAGGACATATTCCTCTCTGAAAAGACAAACTGCATGAATGAGCAGGCGGAGGGGTGGAGACGGCAGCACTGTGTGTCACACTAGAAACCCGACACACACTCACAAAGGTTTACAGGCATGTGTCTCCACTTATTTCCATTTCCGTTTTTATCGCGCTAAAAGCGGGGGATCTATCCCTCCCTTCCTCTCTTTTCCACTTCACACGTTCTCTTTCTGTCCTTCATATCTTCATACATTGAGGTAATGTCAAAATCCACTTCCACAGAGTGACTGCAAACCAAAACAATGTTCATGTCTGTAACATGTTCTGGGCTTCCCTCCAGCTCTGGCTCCTGGCCAAATCTACATAGCCCTCCTTTCAATCAGCAGGCTACGCTAAGGTAGGTGTCATTCTGTCTTGATGGTACAAGACAACAAAATGCATCTGAAGCCTGGGGGGGGGGAGAAAAACATATGCAAGCTAGGCACACTTTCCTCTATCTTTTTTCTTCTTCTCTCTCTCCATCCTCTGCTGTCTCTGTGTGCTGTTTTTTCGATTTGTGCAGCATAATGACACAGGGTGGGGAACAGAGGACGGCCAAAACCAAAATTAAGTCCCTTGCCAAGAGGCGGCTTGGCTGCCGTGCAAGGAGAGGAAGTGGGGAGTAATGAGAGATCCTGGCCCGGCACGGAGCGGCCCGGCTCTGCTCTGCTCAACTCGCTGGCTAACACACAGCCTCCAAATTACAGAGAACAGAGCAGAGCTGCCGGCCATCTCTCCCTCCACCCAAAGCCGCCATCTTCTCTCCCTACTTCATTCCTTCCTCTTGCTGTTCAAGCAAGAGGGGGAAAAAAATAACAAAAGGGAAAATCAAGATACCACCAAAACAGAGACTGTGTTATGGTGACCAAAGTGTTTTCGCTTTCTCTTTGAAGGGTCTCTGTGGAAAGTCGGCCATCCAAAACAGGCGACACACACGTTTCTTACTTTTGTAGACGCATGTTCAATTTCTTTCTCTCTTTTGCTTGTTTTACAGCCTCCCTTCTTGCTGGTTGGTGCGCTCCAGTGTTTTTTTCCGTCAAGATGAGGCCTCGGCTGCCTCCCTGTCCGCTCGCCTTTTCCTCAAAGACATGAGGTCATATCCTGCGCAGCCCTTTCCTCTCCCTGCTAACCCAAACAAGGCAGGAATGCCGATGGAGAGGAGGGAGACTGAGGGTGCTCTGTTTCGGAGTTGAGCCCTTAATTGCTGGAAGTTATTTTTTGAGGGAAAAAAAAAAAATCAAAGATAGTGTCTAAGGTATTACACTAAGTACTGCTGGATATGTATGCGCTTCTTGAAAATACGGCACGGCAAACAGGACGAAAACAGCACACGGGGCCTTTTCTCTCCCTGGGTTTGCACCAAAAATGGGCCGTTTCTTTGGGGCCGTCCATATGACAGCAGAACTAGTTTGATTTAATGAGCCGAAGTGCCAAGACTAAATTTAATCTCTGTCAGAGCCCCTGATGAAGGTTATACTTCCAGCCGATTCACCGGATGACTAATTGACTGACTGAAGGGCTGGCCGACTGTCTGTCGAGTGAGGTGACTGGCTGGTGGTATAAGAATACAACTCGGCCTAAATTTAACCTGCAGTGGGAGGAAGCGCCTGTGTGACAGTCGGCCGTGCGCCAGGGCTCGCACCAGGTCATTCTATCTGCCTGCCTGTGTGTATGTGTCAAAACGTGTGTGTGTGTGTGTGCGTACATGTCACCACAGCCCGACTGGATCCTCTTACACTCAGGCACTCCGGGTCAGTCCCCAATGGCACCAACAGGCATGCCACCGACACACACACACACATCAGGGCCGCACATCCCAGAGTTTGGCACAAACAGGAGTCTGAACTGGACTTTAAAGAAGGCCTATTGATCCACAATAGATCACCATCAGAAAAAAAAGTACAGAAAGTTACCACTAAATGCCTGGTTGGGTTTGTAATCCTGATTATTTGGACTAAGTTCTTCAGTGGCTGCTTGTGTTTAACATTTGGACTCTTTAATTACGAGGGAAAAGGCACTAAATTTGTCAATGTTTTGTTTTTTATCAGTACCAAAGCTCAGGTATCATAGCAGCAGAAGCGTGACAAAACTTCAAGACACCCACACACAGCCCAGACCTCTGTTTTTGTCAAACTCACAGCCCAGCCAGCAGCTATCTAAGGGTTTAAAAACTCTCAGAAAAACTTGTTCCAGGCCTCTTTAAGCTTGACAAAATGGATGACTGGCAACGAGCAGCTCATAAACTCCACCAAAGGCAAGATACAGTCTCCAACAACTGACTTAACGCGCCACAGACTCATAACCAGCAGTCCGCCGGCCTCTTAACCCCGACCTGATCTCCATTTCAAAATCTCCCTTTTGATCTCTCTCCTCAGTTCCTGGGTGAACCTAAACCCCTGAGCTAAGTCCTCACCCCAGCTCAAACCAAGATCAACACCCCAACACCCAGCTCCAGGCCTCCAGCCATCCACTCCCCCCCCCCCCCCCTCCTCCCTTTCTCTCCCTGCCTCCAATCCACTCCTCTTCCCTCCTCTCTGCTCTGTTCCAAGCTGATGACGTGAGCCAGCGAGAGGAGCTTTGGAGCTGGTAGCCTGGCAGGCAGCCTAGTTTGCATTTGCGCTTGTCGCTGTCGCAGCTCACTTAACTCCTTCCAGCCTGGATGGTCTGAGCCTTTTCCGAGATGGATAATCAGGGAAGAACCTCATCTCATCGGTTCTGTTTGAACCGTGTTTCTGGATGAATAGGGATTCCTTTTGGGCGATGCGCTCGCCTGTTCCCTACTAGTAGAGCTGCTAGCTTTTCTATCAAGCAAATTATTCTTCTACAGTGTATTTAAAAAAAGTAGCAGCACAAGTCTTGCTGACTTCAAGTCTTTGCAACTCTCCTTCCCTCAGAGCCACCCTCCTCTTTCTTCCTCCTTCCTCTCTGTAAATATGTCTGGAGAAGAACATAAAAAGGGCAGAGTGAGTGAATTAGAAGGTCAGCAGCGGGCCTCTGGGAGAGCCATGTTTCTTTTGTCAGGGCCCCAGAGGGAGGGAGCAAAAGGAGGGAAGCAGGGAGTGAGGGAGGGAGGCAGCGAGAGGAGGAATGGATTAGCCTTTTTTTTTCTTGCTTTGCCAGGGAAATCGTGAGGGCAGAATGCTTCGGCCATCCCGCCCCGGCCTCTCCACCTCTGCCGCTCCTTACTGAGGAGGCCCATTCACTGGAGCGCTGGCTGCCGCTGCCATGTCATCCTCGCCAGGAAGGAAAACAGGGGAGGAGGTGGAAGAGAAGGAGGAGGAGGAGGAGGAGGGGTGTAGGCCTTACCGAGGGAGGGAAAAAGTAAGGGAGGGAGCATTGGGGCGCCTGTTAAGACTCCACTTCTTGGGTTTCACAGTTTGAACCGGGTCTAAAATGTGTCTTTAGTTAATGCACATAGGGAGGACTTTAGTGTCCATCTGATGCTCTGGAGGAGGAGGAGAGGCTGATTCTGTCCGTGTAGCTCCGATCTCTTCCCCCATCTATGCACACACACACACACTAACTCCTCCACCCCCCTACCACCAAACAAAGGAGGGGGGAAATGGGCAGCGAACACCAACTGACATAAAACAGGCTTTAAAGGCCCAGTAATGAGAACCATCTGAGGCAAAGGAAAAGCAGAGAACAGCGCCGAGCAATCTCAAACTCTTTCTCTCGCGAACGGCATCTTATTCTGTAGCCTGCAGACAGGGCGCTGTGTAAGGAAGGCAACGCTGCCAAGGGGGATTATGGGAGAAAAGCTGAGGAAGCCCGAAACACGTCCTGCATGAGAGTTGGAAGAAAAGAAAGGCGCCTGTGTCTCACTCTTATCCACACAGAGCCCAGAGGAGAGTTAAGCGTCTACAAAGACATCCCCTGTACGCACAAACACACCCAAACAAACACTCAAATGTCAGTCGGAGCCTCTCTTTTTTTGTCAATTTTTTTCCTCTCCCCTCTATACCACACGCACAGAACATATTCTTCTCCAAACAACGGTTCGGCGTGTTTGTCTTCCATTACAACATGACACGGGAAAGGGATGAGAAGGAGCCGGAGAGAGGAGCAGAAGAGAGGAACGTTGTTCAAAGAGCCAGGAGGGAGGAATTTATGTGGAAGTGGGAGAAATACACCACCCTCCTTCACTGGCTGTTTTATTACAGAGGGGAAGCAGGGGCCCCCACAATCACTGCCTCATCATCACAAGTATGGAGGGGAGATGAATGTGTGTGTGTGTTGGGAGGAATGCATAGGAGAAGGAAATGAAAACAGAGGAGGAAAATAATACAGAGGAAAAGACAAGAAAATGAGGAATATGAGGAGGGAATCTGCTTGCAGGAATATATATATTTACCTGAAGGCCCCACAGGGGCCGAGTATGTCATTCCCCCAGTATCACTGGATGAAGGTCCAGAGTCTGGAGAATCTAACAGAGAGAGAGAGAGAGAGACTTCACATTAGTACTGTGTTCCTGGATGCGTGTGTTTGCATGTGTGTGAGGGGAGACGGCAAAGCAGCAGCTGTGAGGCCGTCAATCACCCCGGTGAAATCAATGCCTAATGAAGACGCTGACGACGGAGCTCACACTCTCTCACACACACACAGAAGACTTACAGCAGAGAGTTTCTTACACCCCCGATAATCCCCCATAATCCACTGCTTCAGGAGGAACGTTAGCCCTGCTTCCCTGCATAGAGGAGCTGCTGATCTGGAGAGAGCTGTATTCTTCCTGCTAATTACCGAGGCGAGGATTCGGGGCCGGACACTTTGATCCCCGCTCAATAACCAAATGCAGATCAAAAATTAGAAGACTGTTTCGGATCCTAATTGTCTGATAATTGTCCTCCTGATCCGCTCTAAAGACACACACTTTTTTTCAAAGTAATTTCACAGCCATTGTCAAGATGGGAAGGTCTAAACTTGATGCTAAACCTGAAATGTCAGGTTTAGCATCATGTACAAACCTCAAAATACATGTGGCTGCCTTGGAATTTAAACTTTCAGCAGGGTACAGTCCATCTCAGTAGAAACAATGAGACAGACAGAGCTGAGACAGGCCTTCAAAGCTGTTTACTGTAAATCTTCTTTATGGCGAACCAGCGGGCAGATGAGAGACAAAAACTAGCCAATCTCTCTCCTTCTCCCTCGTCGTTTTTACATTTGAATGCTAAACTCCCTCCAAGACTTGTAATGTCTACTAGTTTCAACAAGACACCTGAATGGAGCTTGAACAGAACTGCTGTGTGTGCTGAGCGGAGCAGCACACCGCTGGGAGCAGGCGAGCTCTGCTGCCGGGCTGCTGCTGGTAGTTTGGTATTCACTAATGATACATTCCTTTTGCTGCACGTCAACGCTGCGCTACACCTACTAGCCGTTGAACCACAGAATGCTGCGCCGGTCGCTTCCATTCTGAATGAGTTATGATGTTAATGTTGGGTTTTTCTGACAGTTCTACTGACTTCTTGATCACACAGAAGTCCCTAAAAAAGTGACTATTCATCTGATGGTTGAGGTGATTTAATCCACATATGATGCTGTGTCTGCTGAATGCTTCCATACTACTAGATTGGCCTCCTGTTTGGCCCCGATCAGAGCTTGCACCAGAGTGGTTTCGCTGCTCCCTTCCACCCTGCCCCGTGCCTGCTGTGGTCTCAGTAACGAGATGCACGGGCATAACCCAGCCTGCGTCGCTTTCATTGGCTGCCAGCAGCCTTGCCCTGGTCTCCCGGGCAACAGTTCACAGCTGACCACAGGACTGAGGGGGCATCAGAGAGAAAGAGCTAAACAGTGTGTGACTTATATTCCCCAGAGCAGAAACAAGGTAGCGTTTTATGTCTGGGCTGCTTTCATATTGACCGCTACTACTGGAGCGGACAGGCACTCTGACACATATAACCCCACTTCCTGCTCGCTGGAATCATAAAACCATCATCATAAAATCCATCACTCTTCAGCTTAATGCACATATTTACAGCGTCTGATTGCCTACTAAAAGTTAACTATGCAGATTTCACAAACGCAGTGATGATTTAATGCAATCTAATACAAAGCAAATACAGAGAGCAGCATAGAAGGTTGTAATAGCGTCCTGTATCAGGGA
Source organism: Acanthochromis polyacanthus (assembly GCF_021347895.1). Classification (NCBI taxonomy): domain Eukaryota; kingdom Metazoa; phylum Chordata; class Actinopteri; family Pomacentridae; genus Acanthochromis; species Acanthochromis polyacanthus. The sequence goes on from NC_067130.1 coordinate 11,529,719, forward strand.
TGAGTTGATGAGCTCCTTGAGGGAGTGGTAAAAACCCCCTACCCCTTTCTGCACGCTAAGCTCATCTGCCCTGTGTGTTTGCACCCTCCAGCTCGCTCCATTGTTCCAGTAACACGTCTTTCACCCTGCTCTGCCAATATCCAGATGCACAGACAGAAAATCCTTTGATTAACCACGACTGCAGCTGCATCGACTGAATGTGACCAAAAGAGGAAACGATGTAACAGGTGAGCTGCAGACTGCTGCATTTTTCACTTCATCACTGAGGAAGTACAACCTTCAAGAAAGGCAGGTTGAAACTTTTTTAAAAGCGTAAAAACTTTGCTTGTTAGACTCAATATTTTATGTGACTGTTTCGCATTTGTTTGCAACATTTAATTCCCACGCAAGTTTTTTCTCTTTGCTCTGAGATGGGAAACAGGGTGGTAACAGGAGTTGTATAATCACTTCCTTTGCCTGCATCCAGCTTGCATTTCCTATTTACCTTCTCGTTTCCTTTCATCACTGGATAGTCTCCAACTGAACTCATACTGAGACACTACAGTGACTCTACAATGACACAGACGTCACATCAGAGTGGAAAGTAAAGAGGATGTTACTGTCTGTTGCTTACTTTCCAACATTGTAGATCAGTTTTGTTTGTATTTAGCATTTTGCAAATGCTTCTCAAGTGCAACAATATTGCTGGAGCACGGTATATAAAGATGACAAAGATGACAGAGGGAAGAGAGGGCTTTGAAGAACCGCAGCTGCAGCTGCAATGACTTCCTATTGTTTCCACTCACTGAAAGCCACTTTCTCCTTCTCCTGACTAACTGGCGGCTGGTTGGCTGACTGGTCATTGTTTAACCCTGAGCTTTTTCTGCACTGACAGACAGCGAGACGGGTAAATGAACAAAACAGCAATATAGAGATGGAAAAAAATGAATAATCCAACACAGGCACCTATATCATTGTCACCTTCTCTGTGACATGTATAGAAATGACTGTATATTTCCTTCAGTCTCACACTTTTCTGGTTATAGCGTGAAATTTAACAGTTCAAAACTGATATAACAGGCGATGACATAACCTGATGCCATTTCCCTGCACTGAGGAATAAGATGACAACCACGGCAGCGTGTGGAGTTTGGCGCAGGTGGAGGGAGCAGGACCAAAACATGTAGGGCAGGAAAAACTGTCGCCATGTGTGGACAAAACATACATCCAGAAATGCAAAGACAAACACATCCAAACAGAGATGTGGGGCAGTGACACACCTCCTGCCACAGAAACCCTCAATCTGCTGATGAATTGAGCTGATATAAAGGCAGGCTGGCTCCAGAGACGCCGCCGTCGGTCTGTTTCTCTGTCTGCGCTGCGATTCACAATAGATAGACGGACACACAAACAAACCCTCCCTCCCCCATGCAGACACAGACACTGCCCCCAGTGATGTGCCAGTCAGTCTATAGCTGGTATCTCAACTTTGTACTGCCTTGCCCTGGCTGCCAGCCATGCTAGAACTGGCCAGCCAGCCAGGCGTGCCCCTCCACTGCTATCATAAATCACAACATAACATGGAGCCATTTCCTACACTCTCTCTCTCTCTCACACACACACACACACACACACACACACACACACACACACACACACACACACACACACACACACACACACACACACACACACACACACACACACACACACACACAAATCCACACTGCAGAGGGAGTGTGCAAGACTGTATGCAAACAGCATGTTGTTTAGATGTGAACACAATGTGGCCTGGACAGTAAAATACACATGCACTTGTGAGGATGCAAAAACCAAAGCTCACCTGGTGGTTTAAGATAGTCCATGGGGTAGCGCGAATATGGAGGAGGAGGCGACTCTGTGTGGAGAGAGGAAAGGGGAAAAAATAAGAGGCAGTGCATGAGGAAAAAAGGGAGAAAAACACAAGGCAGAGATCTAAACTTTATGATAAGAGTTGTCATTCTTCAGGGAGAAAGATTTGTGTCTGTCAGCTCCGCCTGGAGAGGCAGGCAGGGAGGCTGGCCGGGCGGCTATTGCCTTTCATTGGCAGGCAGATAAACAGGGGGCCGCCTGGCGCCAGAAGGGCCACTATCAGCGTCTAGGACAAACTGAGATACGGGCCTCTTTTGGCTGGGGACGCCAAGCAAGAGCGCGCGCGCGCGCGCGCGCGCACACACACACACACACACACACACACACACACACACACACACACACACACACACACAAAGATCCTGGAAACTTCACCGTGGAAAGACTGTAAAGCCCTGGCTGAGTCCCTGTGCACTTTTGGAAATGCCAATTACGAAATGTTGAAATAGCAGATAGGCTGTTTTTGTTTGAAAAAGTTGGAATAAACAGCTTTTACGCATTTAAAGTGCCAAAATAGCCACGTTCTTAAATCAGGGGTGCAGTCTAACTAACGGATTTAAAAGCATAAATAAAAGTGTTTCAATACCAACATGCCAAAATGAAATCTACTGACGCCAAGTCACGGGGAAAGAGGACCACTTGGCACGCTCGGGTCAAGTTTGACCTTATGGAAACTCAACACAAGTGTGCCAAGAGAGGTGATGTCACTTGAATTAGGCTAATTAGCCCTTTAGGAGTCTAGTAATTCTTTGACATAATGTCACGGTATCTGATTTTAAAAATGAGGCCCCGCCACCAGAGAATTCAAACGCAATTTCAGAACTTTTTGGGGTTGTAAAAAAAATTAAGAGAATAATTCCAGCTCACCGAGTTCACAAAGCCTGCTCATGTGGTGCGGGTTGCAGCAAACGAGCTCTGGGTTGATTTTCCCGTAGGATTCACAGCAAGACAGCCTCTTCAGCTCCGAGGAATGCCTGAGGTCCGGCCACCTGAACACTTTGTAGAGCAGCATGGGGAGAGAGTAAGACTGTTGACCCACTTTGGCGTCCACTTTGCTGGGCAGGAGCAAGCAGGGGCTGCGGGCACCCCCCTTGGACTCCACCGCCTGCAAAAGCACCTCTAATTGTTTCTCTTTGATCTTTTTCAGTATCGAGTGGGTCAACGCCTTCAATTCAGCCTCGGACCCTGCGTTGGACTTGGCCACCTTTGTCGCTTTGCCCATGCAGCAGCCCCCGGAGCCATGCGTCCCTCTATCCGCCTCCCCGTCGCCCTCCACGGGCGCACGGCTCCTCCAGAGTCGCCGGACGAGCCCCGATCGTTTGGTCCTAAACATGCGGGACGAAAAGAGGGTTTCCCGGCTAAAAAACGAGCATGGTGTCCGCAAATCATGAAGATTCCGGGATCCGAGTCCAGGCAATGACAAGCAGCCTGAGAAAATACGGTGGAAAAACTGGGAGCTGGATAAGCAGAGGAAATCTGTAGCATACGCCAGTCTCTGTTGCCTTCTCCTGCAGACTAGATCGCCGAAATAAGCAGTCCGGGTTCACGGGACAGTTAGATTCTCCTCCAGGGATACACAACCATAACATTCGGGGCTTTTAAAACTACAATACGCCTCTATATGGTCAGGGAAATCTGCTCCAGCCCGGCTGCATGTAGCCAGAATGTGTTGGTGATGTGCAACCTACAGCGCTGTGAACTGACCCCTTTAAAAAGCTGCTCCGTGGCGATTTTTACAGCAAATAAACACTGTCAAAAACCCGTCTCTCTGCGCAGTGGCTTTAGTGTAAATGAGAGGAAAACTGGGGCCTAATTAAGCCTAAACGCTATCGCAATTATCCCATGGAAAGCGAGACTCGTCGCTGTGTCTTCAAGAGCATTAATCCACAAAATCCTTGATCCGCCTGCACAGAGTAGGGCTCTCCACCGGGCTTGCGGAGGCTTTTTTATCCGTTATCGTCCACCAGTCGTCTGCAGATGGATGTGGTCTCCTGGAGGCAGGGAGCAAAAACCCAGGACTGGATCTCTAACCCGAGTTGAGTTGCGTTAGTGAAAAAAAGCCGGAGGAAAAAGCAAGAGACTCGTTTTTTTTTTTCCTTCTTGCGTCCACGCACCGAGCCTTGTAACCTATTTTAGCAGCCGAATCCCTTCAAAGATCAAATAATCCAAGCTCGTATCTCACACGAAGTTTCCGTGGCTGAGTGTGGAAGGAAGCGAGCCGACGAGTGATGTCGAGGGGGGTAAAAGGCTCTCTGTCTGTAAATGAGGCGGATGGTTTGGGTGCCCTTGCTCCGTCTCCAGTCTCCAGTGCGCATTGACGCGCCCGGTCACGTGTGTGTCTAGACACCCTGTCGCTTAAAAGAAATGTGATTGTGTTGCGCAAACAGATCAAGTAGAGCCCACAGCGCACACACACACGCTCTCACGCACACACACTGTGACACGCGCGCGCGCGCACGCAAGCAAGCAAACGTTTAAAAGAGGAAAGTTTTTACCCCCAAAAAAGTTGACAAAGTGTGAAGTTGAGAAAAGCAGGTTGGGAAACATTTTTGGCCACACTCACAGTTGAAGGTTTTTTATATTGTTAAAATAAAAACAATAATCATAAAGGATTTTAGTCCTTCTGTACCTTTTTAAAGCTGATTTCTGCCTTTTCCAGCAAATGTTTATGGCATGAAATGCGTCAAAAACCTACAAAATTACAGCTTCAAATAATTTAAAGTTACTCGTGCGCAAAACTTAAGGGGTTTAAGTGTTTAAACGGCAATCCTTTTTTATATCAAAGCAGGTCTTTACGCAGACAAGTGTGCGCAGCACTCCAAATTAGGCTTTTGATCACTGAAGGGAGTTTTGCTTGGTTTTATTTGGGGGATTTTACGCACACATTACGCACCACTTCCGAATATCTGCTGGGTTGTAGGTGGAGCTGCTTCACATTAAGGTATTGGGACTCTAGTTGGGGTCTTCCTACAAGCAGCATGAAAAAACATATATATGCCTGTGAGACTGGGCTCAGGGAGGAAAAGCCCAATTCTTTTTTTTCAACATGTCCGAAACGCAGATGGGAGCGCGCTGCTGCCGCCCTCTGGACGATTTTGTTCCCTCTCAGGTGGGACAAACACAATCGCATATGCGTCCTTTTCGAGTTTATCCGTCTTAATTACCCACACAACAGCTTTATTCATCCACCATAACGCTCTATCAGCCCGGGATCAATTTCCTCTCTGGCCTGACAGCAGATCTGTAACAGGATCTGCCCATTTTATTACTGTCTTTACAAGCGGAATCCATATTTATTATGACAGGCGCGGTGGCCTGATTTGATCAATTTGCTGTATTATGTGGGGTTTAAGAAACAAACAGACGCATTTAAGTGAGGCATTTTGTTCATATTTATACATAATCACGCATCCTGGCAGTGCAGCTCTTATATTCGACTTAAAAGAAAAAACTGGGGCTCAAATAAACCTAGCAAAATCTGCAGAGAGAATCTAATATTAAACAGCAACTGGAAGGAGACGCGCAACATCTGTGTCTGCAGCCCCGTCGGAGTCTCCCGGTCACATTGTAATGTATGAGCATGGATGCGGGATAAACACACTTCTTTTTCTCCAATATGCATGCGCGCACGCGTGTGCGTGTTTGTGTGTGTCCTCCAGAAGCCCAGCAGAGTTCCCTCGACAGACAGTAGTCCAGGGGGAGGAGGTGCAGGCAGCAGTATGTTAATGTGACAGTGAGCCAGTGTGGCTGCAGGGCAGGAGTAAGGGGAAGAGGATGGCTGATAATGATGATGATGGCAGAGACGTGCGGGGTTGAGAGAAGGGGAGGGGAGGGAGAAGCAGAGGTGTGTATTTATGTGTGTGTGGATGGGAGTAGTCAATAGTTCATCCCCGCATTGTCCCAAGATCCCCCACTGGCGCCGGGGCAGGAGCGCGACGCAACAGCCCCAAACTGTGGAGGGGACTGCGCCGTTTTTTTAAGGCAGTCTGGAACCAATCAGTCAGGGGAAAAGGTCTGTCAGAGGGATTGTGGAAGTGGCTGCAGACGCACATTGTCCCCTCCCCTTCAGCTCTCTCTCTCTCGCTTTCTCTCTCTCTCTCTCTACATCACCCTGCCCTTCCTTTTGTGTGTGTGACTATTCTCCAGACTCCAGGAAGTAGCCAATTTTATCTAACCGTTTTCCATTTCAGTCTGCTCCAAGAGTCTGTCTGCTTTCTAGCCGCATAAAGGTGCAGGACGGGGTTTTATTGCATAGTTTTTGCGCCACCACGTCTCATCCAGGGCACATTTACATCAAACCAAATCTCTGATCAATGAAAACCAACAATGAACGGTGTGTAGTGCACCTTCTGTGGGTAAATCCTAATACAAGAAACCTACATGTGTATTAGGGAGTGTTTGCAATTTACTAAGCTGGTGAGAGGAGCAGAATTTTACAGGTTTTTCATCTTGAAGCCTCCTCTTAACTATGAATAAAACTGCACCATTCCCCTCACAAATATTTCAAATGATGCTATATCTAGTGTAGTCAGTGTTTCCGAGTTCCAGTCAAATTATGTTCAACCAACTAACTATATTAACCCTCGTGTCGTCCTGCAGGTCAAATTGACCCGTTTTAAAGTTTTGAAATGTGTGTGTGTGTGTGTGTGTGTGTGTGTGTGTGTGGGGGGGGGGGGGGGGGGGGGAATCTATTTTCACAGTGAAACTTCTGATGTTCACATTTTCAACATTATTGGGGAATCTTTGAACATTTTTTTGGTGGAAAAAGGAAATGTTAAAAATTCCTTTAAGGACATTCACAAAAAATCAAACAAAATCCAGTGAATTTTGCTGGATTTTGGTTGATTTTTTTCTAATATTTCTCTTCAAGAAAATTGAAGTTTTACTGATATATATGTAATCACTGTAGATATTTTTAGGATTTTTGGACGATTTTTACTCATTTTTTGAAAATATTTGCAAGAATTTTCCTGCCAGATTAGCAGGTGGTTGTTATTCAATTCGGACAGTTGTTTAGTTGACATTTTAGTGATATCCAGTCATTTTTTGTTAAAAAAGTGATTGTTTCCATGCTAAACAATTATGGAATTTGTAAAGATATGATCATAATGAATATTAAAAAAACATTAGTTGTTCTTACTCTGAATAAAAATAGATGCAAGATATATCCCATGGACTTCAAAAGTCCCTTAAATATACATTAACCCATAAACTGGAGTCGTCTTGAAGTGTTCATCTAATTCTCAGTCAGTGGTGGAAAGTAGCTAAGTATATTTACTTGAGTACTGTATTTAAGCACACTTTTGATTTCCATTTTATGCTGCTTTATACATTTCAGAGGAAAATATACTTTCTAGTCCCCTACATTTATCTGACTGTCATGTTAGTTGCTTTTAATATAAACATTTTACACACTGGATAATATATCAACCGACACACACACGCACATTATTAGAGATTAAACCAGTAGTTTCTAATTTTGTGAGACCTACATTTCAGATGTCTATGAGTTAAGAGCTCAACCTAATTGTGACTTTTCCCCTTGAAAGTTTTGATTTCAATTTAATAAATGTTCAAATTATGCTGCTGACACACTGACATTTTTTTCATATATCATAATATATCAGTTAGAGGGATCAAATTTGTGCTTTTCCTTAATGATTTTAACTACACTGTGCTGCTAATACTCATGCACTGAAGTAGGATTATGCACGCAGGCTTTCCAGTTGTAATAGATCATCCTTACATCGTCGTATTGGCACTTTTATTTGAGTTAAGAATCTGAATACTTCTTCCACCTCTGCTCTCAGCCAGAAAGAGCATAAGTGCATTTGCAAAAAAAAAAAAAAAAAAAAAGCTCAACTATTGCTTTAAGAATCTTTTAAAGGTTTATTGGTTGACCCCTGGAGCTAATTCAAGAGAGGGCATGCAAGGGGGTAAAACAGCATTGCACAGGAAGAAGGATGATTAATATTCTAGATAGCAGTCCTGGCCTTTACTATAATTTATTGACATGGTGACTGCTTCCAGACAAGGGGTCATGCATATGCAATTACAGAAGCGTATTCTGTGTGAATCAGAGAGCTGAGAGCCGGGTGAAAACGGAACGCGTGGAGCTGGTCATTGCTGAGATAAGACTGATAAAAATAAGACAGCTTTAATTAAAAAGATGGAGCAGACTTTTTCTCACCACTTGCACATCAGATATCTTGTCAAGAGAGAGCAAAAGACGCCCACATTGGTAAATGTCACTGCATAATTAAAAATAATTCTAAAATCCTGCGGTTAACAGCAAGAAGCTGCATGTGCTTCTGTTCTCATCTTTTTTGTGCTGGGAAAAAAAAAAAAAACACCATTTGTCAGCCTCTCCAGTGGGGCTTCCACCATAATGAAGGAGGGACGAAGCTCCGGTGTGATGTCCTCAAACATGCTGCGTGACCCACATTTTATCCCAGAAGCCAAATGTTAGCTGTAGATCTACTTGTCCTCTTTTTACCCGGCTGAGTTGGAGGTCAAGTTAATTTATGGAATTATCTTTCTACGAAACATCATGAACAACCTGAAATGTATTAAGAGAAATAAGTTCAATTTCAAAAACTTTGTGCCTCAGTTTGTCATTTTCAGATTACAACTTCCAGATCGCAGTGTGCCTACAAAGGAACACAGCATTTAGCCACTAGTCTTCTAGAAGTGAACAACTATTTCACTTTATGACCAAAACAACAAAAATCAGACAAAAAAAAGACAAAACAACAACAAAAACGAGACAAAACATTACAAAAATGAGACACAAAGCGACAAAAATGGACAAACGAGACAAAAAAACAAAGAATAAAGCAAAACACAAAGCAACAAAAATAAGGCAAAAAACATGAGCGAGACAAAAAGGAAACACAAAACGACAAAAATATGAGACAAACAATAAAAGTCAGACAGAAAGGAAACACAAAATTACGAAAATGAGGCACAAAACGACAGAACAACAATGAGTAATTCAGTATCTTACTTTATGATGAAAACAATTTGTCAAGGTCTAGAAGTTATTTTAAATTTACAGTTTTACAAAATTATAATTTGCAGTGAATGTCTTCTCTGCAATTTCTACACTTTACAAAGTTGCCCCATGGGCCGGATTGGACCCTCTGCTGGGCCGCTTTTGGCCCACGGGCCGCATGTTTGACACGCCTGGTCTAAAAGCTCACCTCATGCATTCACGTTTAAAAATTAATAAATCAGTATATATCAGTGTTACGGGAAATAAGTCAAGCTTATTTGTAGTATTACTGTATTTCAGTGACAAAAGAGAATCACAAATTCTATGCACAACTGCTAAATAATGTAAGTGCTAGCTAAATGTATTCAAGTTACCGTATACGAATCGTCCCTTATGACAAAGAACATTAGGCAAATTTGTGTCATACTGTCGTATAAAAAGAAAACATGGCTGTGTGAATGTTTGTGTCCTAAGGCGGTGGTTCCCAGCAGGGGGTCATGATCCCCAGAGGGGGTCATATGATAAATACGAGGTGAGATATGGAATAATGTAAGATAAACAATTTGTTATGCAAATGATGCATTTCTGACTTCTCTTCACTTCAGTGAAACATTTCAAATGAAAAAACCCTGAGAGAGAAACATCAGCCTTGAGTTAATAAGCTCACGTCTCACAGACTAGTGGAACCTGTGCCAAGGACTCACAAGAAAGCAGGTTTTGAAAGAAGGCGTTACACATTTATTCTCCAACAAATAAAAAGTCGAATTCGCAGGTAGGTTTTTAGTGCAGCAGGAGATTTGCTGCTGTTTCCAGCTTTACCTGCTCTGGTATGATAGGTAGCTCAGTATAGTCAATATTAGAAAGATACTGTCATGGAACTGACATTACTGTATGACATTTATGACGTTAAGACTCATTTTTATTTTTTTCAAGTCACACAAAAAGATCTCTGTGGTTTTATAACACATACACTCACATAAAACAAGACGTAAACACAGCCTGTCTTACTAACAGATATGTTTGTTGATTATTTTTTTGAGAAAGGTGTTTCACGCATGAGAGGTGAGTTAGTTTAATCCAGCAGTAGATGTTTCTTACACTTTCAAGAGGGCACCATCTTTCCAAAGATTACTTCTGAGTCAGTATATGTGATACTTTCTAAATGTACAACAGCTGTACAGATGTTTAAAGTCGCGACAAAGAAAAGGTAATTGAATTTAAACAAGCTAATCCAAGTTAAAATAATAGTCCTGCACTAAATTCTGTCCTCATGAAGGTTGTAGTGCTGTTTTTTGTTGTTTGTTTACCACTGGTGTCCTACCCTACCCTCACCCCAGCTGGTTGAGGCAGATGGCTGCCCTCCCTAAGCCTGGTTCTGTCAGAGTTTTTCTTCCCACTGTTGCTAAAGTGCTTCTTCAAAGGGAGTTGTTTGGATTTGTGGAGGTTTTCTCTATAATATTATATCAAATTTTGGCTTGCTATTGACAAGTGTCCTGGGATGACTTGGAGTTGGCGCAGTAAAAATAAAAACTAAGTGTAAATTGAACTGAAGCTGGTGCAGAGAAGTATTGATTCAAACCGTCACCATCATTTTGGATGATGTCGACTGTTGGATTAGCCTGCTGTGGTTTAACTCTGGTGTAGCTAATAAACTGCCAGCTGAGCATGAGTTCAAAACTTTATCTTCAGTCAGCAGCAGCTCAGCATGAAGCTCACAGCCCACGGACAGTAGTCAGTCGATAAAAAGAAACACCTTAATACAATATTAATCACTTTTAATCGATCCAGACTTTTCGGATGGATCAAAGTCAGACTGATGGATCGTGATGCATCAGTATTTTTCTTACACCCTTACATATCCCCATATAGACATTTGTTAAAAATTAATATGTAGCCAACCATCGCGAGCAATTATAAAGGGCAGTGAAGCAGGAAGAGATGTGAAAACACTGAAACCTTATATCAGAATCGTCACTGAGGTCATTTGGTGGTTTCCTCATGTCTTGAAAGTATTTTCCATGTAAGAAGCATTTTATTCTCAATTGGAACATTTCTTTTCAGGTCTTGTCTGTGATATATGTTCTCATTCAAGGGGTTTTATTAAAACATGTTTTCAGTGTGGAATTCATGTCTACAAGCTGGTGTTTGATAAAAGTTCCACAGAGAGCATTGTACTTTTACATTTCCTTTAGTCTGGCTTCGTTCAGGGATTCATTTTGTGGCGTACTGTCAGAGTAGCTGGAGGCCTCAGTGACCCAGTTCTCTTTAAAGACCATTAGCGTGAAACAGTTTTGAAGATCTGCATAATTGTTCTACATGCAGGAGGCCAAGCAGTGACTCCGACGTCGGTCAGTGTGTTGGTCTATCCAAGATAAATGGAGCCTAACAGTGTGTCTGCTGTGAAATGATAGGAGTGATTTTAATGACATCCTGAACTTCTTCTGAACCATCGAGGAACTCCTAAATGAGCTGGAGTGTAACACGTCACTGTTGAAACTTTGCAAAATAAATGAACAAATTACAAATGTCAGCATGTTTTGTGCTTGGTTTTGAAAATACTTCAGCGGCTGTGGTACTATATTTTCACCACATTACATTTTGGGTCATTAAAACACTATAGTGCGCAGAAGAATGAGATGGTCCATTTACCATGTTCATCATTTCAGATTCGCAGATTAGCATGCAAACATTTGTACAAAACATGATATGAAAGTACTGTAAACAGTCTAAGGCCAGTATTACCTTTTCTACATGCGCTTTCTCCAATTCCACAAAAGTCCGTGTGGACCCCTTTGAGGACGCCATCGTGCAGCCCACAATTTGTGTCTGCAGTGTTCATGCACAGATTATATAGAGGACCTCCTATGAATGTCCAAATGGACTCGCGTGAACTAGAAAAAACAGAAGAAAGATACATAAATGTAAGAAAATGAAAACAACAATGCATCCATACTGTTCTTGTGTGTCCACGAGTGAGTACAATCAATGCCTTATGCAACTTTACAGGGGATCACACTTGCATCTTCCTCAGATCAGAGTTTTTTGAACAACTTACCATGGAAACCAACATGCTGACAAGCTCTGTGGTATCAGGAGAGTAAATAGTTTTACAAATATTACACAAATGAAAAATTAAACCTGATCAAGACACGAGATAAAACATCAAGAGATTGACAATGCTATTTCAAATTGATTCTGAGGGGAATTTGAGATGGGAGAGAAAAAGTCTGACGATCTCCAAAATTACTAGACTATATCATCTTCCATTCAATCTAGTGAGTACATGTTGAGGTATTTCACAAGTAAAGTGAAAACCTGCTGATGCTACTACATGTAAAGACAGCAGATCACCCAAGTCATTAGGATTCATCCTCTGGGGACCATGAATGCGCAAAAGTTTACAGCAAACTGCTCAATGGTCACTGAGATGTTTTCTTGACCAAAGAAGGTGGACCGACCGCCTAACTGACATTGCCAGATTAATAACGATCTCTTACCTGTTTGCTTCGCTCCGTTTCTTTTTATCTTGTCTTGAAAAGTTCCTATTTTGGAAAATGTTACATGGTTCTGCGTTCATACGTCAGTGACTGGTGATGTGTGGAAATTGTTTCAGTGGAAAGTATAAACATGAGAAAGCTGGAGTGGAAACATCTTTTGACTTAAATGTCAGTTTTGCACTAAAAATGATCACAGTTTAAGCTTTGCAAAATAATTTTGGCATGTTTCGTGTTCAGTTTCAAGAAATACTCCAGTGGCTACTGTGCCACATTTTCATCAGGGTACTTTCCACGTTTTAAAAAGTAAATGTCAACATGTTGAAATGCTCAGATGAAGAAACACTCGTTGAGGTGGTATAAGTTCACCATGTTTACCATCTCCGGTCACCCACACACTAAAGTCTTGATTATATCACCTTCCAGACGTCACGAACACACAATTTTCCACTTTCTTTGTCCACAAGTTCAAGTTGGCTCTGCTGGCTCTACCACCCCAGTCAATGGGGTTCATCCTCGGGCCACCATGAATGTCTGTACAAGATTTCACAACAAACCGCGTCACAGTTGTTGAGATATTTCCATCTGGTGTCCGCCTCTGTTTTGTAACAGAAAATTCCATGACTCCATGTAAATAGGTCAGTGGCCAGTGATTTGAGGAAATAGTTTCAGTGTAAAGTACAAACATGAGAAAAGCAGCTGTACGGGTGTTTCTTAAGGTGAGCTGACCAGGTTGTTCACGCCCTGTGATGCTCACTTCAGATAGGTTACCAAGTATTGTCCAGACATCAAGATCGTGATAGTCTGTCTGTCACATTGTTCTATCTCTTTGTGAAATTTCTTCTTCCATTGACGGTCCAACCCACTGAAACTCTGTTTTCATTCCAACCGAGATATGTGGGACTGAAGCGCAGTAGGTGGTTTGGTGTCTGTTTATTTTTATTTTTATATTCAGTGCCGTTCTCGTGCTGCGAGCGAGATCGTCTCTCGCTGTGACCTCATCCTAAAACCGCCGAGCCTAACGACCTCCTGCCGTTACCGTGGTAATCTGTGATATTAATGAGTTCAGCGTCACAAGGGGCAAACCGGTACTTCAGCGAGCTGGTCTCCAGCGTCCTACTTTCTGCATCACTCAGTACACACTGATTTGGGTGTGACCTCTGCCTCGGGAGTCACACCGCAATGGTAGTCAACGCAATCTCACCAAGACCTTGAGGAAAACGTACCGACATCCAGGAATAAAAAAACAAAAAACAGCCCATCCCAGAATCCCCTGCTCCATCCATCTTCTTGCTGTCACCTGAAATGGGAGCCGATGGTAAGGTGACCCTGGCACCATAAAGGAACAAGGAGAGCCATGTCACTTTGTGAAAACCTCCGCTCAACCATCTGGCACCACGATAATAGAGCTGGAAGCAGGTGAGAGTCAGCGCTTCAGTCTCCTCGAGCGTGCAATCCGACTGTAACCTACCAACGACCCCACGCTGAAAATGAGCCATTCTTTACATCCAATTGCATCTATTATACCGTCCTTGAGAAAAAGAGAATTTCAGGCATGAAAATTAATACAATAGAGACGAAAAGCATGAAATTCTCTCGGGAAGTGGGAGCTCCAGCAGTACAGTGGGTGCCATTGTGCTGTAAACTTTTCCCCCCAAAGTGGTTTTCCGCCTCTGTTTCTGCTGCCTCTGCAGTTATGACAAAAGCAGGCGACAATAAGACATGGGAGACGGATTCGGCGCTAAAATGTATTAACACTCTGTGATGTATAAACAGCCTGTGACAGTTGGGTTTTTATGCTGCTTTTTCATTTGTGTTTCGCAAGGCAACAGTGTGGTAGTGTGGCTAGAACGAGCCAAGAAAGCAGCGATGAAGTCCAAAAGGACATTTTTTTTATTTTTTTTCAAAAATCAGAGCTGTCGTCTTGGCCTGTAGATGTCAACCTCGAAATAAATAAAACGAACAAAAAGAAACCAGTTGCTACGGATCAGGCTACATCTGAGAAGTCTTGAGGTGATGACTTCATTTCTAATCCTCCTGTCTTCATTTTTGGAAAATTTCTAAAACCCATTCAAATCAAACAATCTGTGATGAAAGCATCAATCTGACTAAAATTCTCAGAATGTCTGTCGGTTGTACCAAGAACAGATTGCATCACATTAACAGAGTAGTTGTAAATAAATATATCTGTGTGGAGACAGATCAGATGATCTACCACATATCTGTCCAGTAAACATGAGGCTACAACCAGCAGCTACTTAGCTTAGCACAAAGACTAAGAGGAAACAGTCAGGATCCTACAAGCACCCTTAAAGCTCGATCATTCAATTTTTATATTTGTTTAAATTGTAGTTAATTAGTGTAAAAACCACTGTGTAGTTTAATAGTGACTGATTCTTGGCCAGTCACAGCTACTTCTTGGAGTCTTCACTGTTCATAGTCCAACATACAAACTCCTGCAAAACCACAGTGTTTTTTTTTACACTTAAGTGTTGAATAAAAACAAATGAGATACACACAGGTGATAAATTAAAGGAGAAACCTGAACCTCTTGGCCTCCTACAGTGAGGGGATCCGGTAGTTTTGTTACCGGCGTTTTGGTGGCATTATCAATAAAAAGTCATTGAGCGTGACTACTTTTATCCTAGAATGAAGCACTTCTATGTTGATTGTTAACATGTGACAGTTCCTCTCTCCACAGGGCACTGAATGGTTTGATAAGTATGAAAATGATGTGAGTTATGAAGCTATAGCCTTTGCCATCTCAACCTGAATGAACAAATATTGGAGATTTTGCTCTACACCACCATCATCAAAACACCAAATGTGAATGAGTATCTTTTGGAAAAATGGTGTTCATCCTTCCAGTACAGTTCCATACAGGCATCTAAGCAATACCGAAGCACACTGAAGCTGTTCTGGAGGCCCAACACCTTAAGACACGTTATGTTAGTTTTTCCTTTAATCTGTCACCCATTTGTATGCAAATTTGACTTTTAGAGTTGCTTGGTGAACTTTGCCAGGCTGTCTCCTGGCTAAAGCTTCATATTTAGGACACAAGATACAAAAATAGTATCGATCTTCTCATCAAACTCTCACCAAGGGAGCCAAAGCCATCGTATAACTATTCTTTTGTGAGGATCGTGTGCTACCTACATAAAGCCTCCTACTGCTGGACAGTGCAGGAGAGAAGGCGGCCTCAGTTTTGTAACAGCAGAGAACCTGCAAGAAACAATACAAAACACACACTTGGGAAAAAAAAAGAATGGCGACTGAGCTTCTGGCTGCCTGATATGGTTCTAAATAAGTGTTTTATTGCAATAAGTTATATAATCTTACAAGACACAAATCTCTGTTTCGAGTCTGCAATATTTCACTTTGCTTAATAACCATGCAACACTGCTGCTTTGATTTCATATTTTTATTTAAACTCCTATTTCCAAAGTAATCTTTGCCATAAAATGATAGCTGTTGTCATATTATATGTCTTAATATAAAGCCAGTTTCCCACCTGGGAAAAATCAAAGAACAGTACCGTCTTTTTTTTTTTTCATCTTTTCTTTCACTAGCAGTAGTCATTTCAGTGCTACCGCCGTTTTTATTTTTGGGAGCTGAATATATATATAAAAAACAATATACATGAAAATAAATAACTTAAGTCTCTAGTTAAACATGCAAATAAAGTAACAAATTAAAGAGACAACTGTAATTATGCACAATAGGACAGGAGGTTTAATGACTGTCCTAGTTTAAGTATTTGCCGTGGGTTATCATCAGGAAAAGAAATGCTCATGACACAGACGGGATAAAGTCAAATAAATGAGCTGGAAGCAACAATGAAATCGCGTGAATCAGAGTGATGCAGGAGGTTAATATTATCCAGGGACTGAAATTAAGCTTTAATTAAACTGTGCTCGAATGTTGTGCATTAAACAACCAGCAAAACTGTCTGTAGCTTCCGCATATCACAACAAAACAGAGGACTCTGTTCGTGATAAATTCCCTTTCTCCGGCTCTTTTCATTTCACAAACCGCTTAAACAAACCTGTCGTATTTAGAGAACAATGTGTGGCGAAAATAAAAACCTAATTTACGAGATAATCGCCCTTAAAACTCAGTATAATGAAGGATTTTTAATTAAATGTGTGTCTCTCAAGGCAAGTGGCCTGTCTTGAATATCAAGCTGGAGCTATTGTTAAGCATTCAGTGCAGTGAATGTTCACCAGAGCAGTGCAACACTTGAGTGCATATGTTTTAATTGACCTTTCCTTTGTAAGCAAGAGAGGAAAAATGCAGGATTATCCATCGCCAGTGTCCTGAGCTCCTCACAATAACAGCAGTCGGCATGTGCTGTGGAACCAGGTGAAGCTGCTCAAATGTTTAACAAGTATTCACTGGAGAACTGACTGTACATGAGTGGGAGCTACAGTCCGGATGAAGCTTCACAGTGTCGAAGCAGAGGAATTATTATGATATGAGGGGGGAAAAAGGTTGTGCTGCATAAAAAGAAACACCATCCTGTACAAGGTCGAGGCACTTTCAAAGCAGCGTGCACGTACTATAAAGGGTAATGCACACACACACTCACCCAAAACACACACACGGCATCAGTCCTTGTCTTTTTTTCTCCTCTTTTTTTTGTTTTGTTTACTGAATGGAGATGGAGACACAAAAATCTGCAGCGACAAGTTTAGTTCAGCCAGAGTCCATGCTGAACAGCTCGATGCCGTGAGGGCTCCAGTGGAGGCCGACTCCAGAGTTGAAGACCAGGGACCAGACGTAGGGGATGAAGAAGTCTTCCGGCTGGTCCTCCTCCACGTACTTAAACTTGAGCTCTGGAAACTTCTGTTAACACAGAAACACAAGAAAGTGAGAAAATCATTACAATGCACAAGGGATAAAAAAAAAAACTAAAATGACAGCAGATTTGGGTTTGAAACAACATAAAGCAAGACACCAAGAAAAACAGCAGTTATTGGATTTAACTCCAGTTCTATGAGCACGTAGGAAAAAGGACAAAGGACCTTTGTTGCGTTCACCAATATGACTAACTTTATCTGGTTGATGGTAGAGATCGACTGATTATCGTGGTTGATGTTTTATATTTTTCAGATTTCCAGTATCTGTACTATTATTGACTGATTATTAATAAATTAAATGTGATACTTTAGGTTTGATGCAGCCTCCTCCTTCTGTCTGTCAGAGTACATACAAACCTTTAATGTTAATGTTACTAACCAGCCTTTTTGTTATTTTATGTTGTTGTACATAAGCTGTTGAACATTTGAATTTCCATTGGTATCCATCTACCTACCTACCTATCATCTCAAGCAGAGACAAGCTGTTCCCACAAACCAGGAAATTAGCTACTCTCACAGTGGCTAAGGCTACGCTAACAGCTCGCGCAAGCAGCTAAATCAAAGACGGTCACAGATTAATCTGAAACAGAGCCTAAAAACACAAACAGTTAGTGACAGAACAGTGAAAGATTAAAAAATAATGAACAGCAGATGTTACTGCAGGATACAAACTGATCAATCTCAGCTTATCCAACATAAAGCGAGGAAACACCAGTTACAGTCACCCTTATTAGTGAAGTTCAGCTATAAATAACAGGTTCCTGCTATCACATGCTGGTAAAACATGAAATTTAATGTATATATTGTAGCACTAGCAAGTTTGGTGAGCTGACTTGTACAGTTTCTTTGTCAGTGGTAAGTTTGCTTTGGACATGGGAGTAGTCTTGCAGCTAGCATTAGCACTTAAAGGGTTATAGAGAGTTTATAAGTATGGTTTCTTTGTCATTTTTTAGCAGTTGGCACCAGGTATTCAGCATCTTGCACTAGCCAACTGGTAGCATCGGCACTGGTCACTACCTGGAGCATCTCCTAAACGGGCCTGGGTCTGTTGAACGTTTCAGTGCTGTTTGGATTGTGTAGGAGCAGTGTGAACTGGCACTAGGAGGGTGAATCTAGGAGTTCACCACCTAGCCTCTTGGAGGTGTAGTGGAACTAAATAGGTGAAACATCGTTGAAGGGAGGTTTCCACCTGATGACCCCCAGAGATGTGTTAGGAATCACTGCTCACTGGTGTGAACGGTGATGGGTCAGGGATCCTACATCCTTCATTGAGTGTGCATCCTTTTTGTTTGGAGCACAAGTGTCTTGTGTTTAAACTAACTGCTCCAATTATTGGTTATCGGCTTTTCTTCATTACCAATAATTGACACTGGCCCTAAAAGAAACCACACTGGTCGATCCCTAGTTGATGGCAATGTTGTAGAGCAGAAAACTCCAAGTTCCTGCAGTGGAAAACTGGTTAATGTTAATGCTACCCAGTATGTTGATATCTGTCAAAGCAGATACTTCAACTTGTCACATCAGCTGTTACTAAACATCAACAATGGCTCTGTTTTATTCATGTGATTGACAGCAAGCTGACATTCACAACACCACAACCCTGAAACTGAAGCTGCTAAATGGAATCAGCCACCATAAACTGTATTGTTTACACCTGAGCTGCATAGCCGACCTATATAATGACTTATTTTGTGTTGCACGGATGTGCACAGCCACCATGAAATAAGCTGGGATGCTGTTTTGGAAATTTAACTTACAGTTCTATCAACGTAACGCTTTTACTTGTGGTTAGCCACAAATGCCTACGTGACATAAGGTTCTGCTAAGACTATGAAATGGGAGGAAGGCCAGTTTGAAACACGTATGTGTTCGACAGCTTATCAGATGACTAAACACTTCACAGCAGTTTGTAAAACAATAGAGTTGTGAAGTGGGAAGACAAGCTATTTCGAGCGCTTCTTGTTCCAGGAGGAAAATTCCTGTTCATTTTTTCCCATAGAATGTGGTACGTGACTCACATCTGGAGCACCTCTACAGCCTGCATTGAGATCAAATACTCCTAATTAAATAATTCGCACAAAAGATTCAAATTGTGAGAAAATTGGAAAAGTAAATTGTCAAAGGCGTGAGTCTGTGCGGCTCCAGTTAACACATGCTGTTTATTCAATTTGTAGGATGCCTTTTCTAACATCTTGGACAACAGATGTTAAACACTGAGGGGTTTATATGTGAAATTAACCAAAATAAGTGAAACGATAAAGATGGATTTGAGATAAATGTAAATTCTAGAAGTACAATGCATTAGTTTTAGGGGTTAAGACTAACCCTCTTCCAAAGCTAAACAGATACAGATGAATAAATTCTGACATTTAATTCAGAGCCTTTATGCTAACTGGAGCAAGCCCGAAGTCATTTTCTTTGTCTGTTAATCTTGGTTGATCAGTTCTTTAATTTTGGTGTACAACAATGACTATAATACTGTAAAAAGGACAAGAAAGTAAAAGCAAATACAGCTAGCTGAGATGTATGTCAAACATTTACTGTAGAAAATTCAATATGTACATTACGTGAAGAATATATAAAATATTCTTCTTCGTCTTAGGTGTCATGCGTAATCACGTTGACAACCATGCCTTTCCACTTTTCTCTGTCATACGGTGTGTGTAGTACATATAAAATATGCCAGTTTTTAAAATGAAAGACATGTACAGTTTGTGCTGGAATATGCACCATAAAAGGTGCAAATGTTCACAGTCTAAAGCAGAGGTGTCAAACATGCGTCCTGCAGGTCAAAACCGGCCCATCAGAGGGTCCAATCCGGTCAAAATGGCAGAAAGGCAGTCAAAAGTTACTTCTTGTTTGGTTTGACCAGTAATCCAAAACCAAACAATGAACGAAAAGAAGATAGATACTTGATTCATTTTCTGGTGATCAGTTAATTGGAAAATTGTTGTAGCTCCAAATAGTCTGTTTTATACGATACTGAGCTCCTCTAATAAGAAACACTGGATAGTCTTTGTCCAAACACAAGCCCACCTTACAGACCAAACCGAGTGCCTGCCAGCCCACCTAACAGCAGGTAGGTAGCAGAAGAGGAGCATCAATAATACAACGCTGCCTCATTATATCCTCCTGTCTGCACATGCATGTATGTGCACACACGCAGCCAGTAATCAGTCTGCGGTGAAAGACAGACGCTACAGGCCTTTATGCGATGGTCCCAGTCCGGTCCATTGAGTCCTGACTGGCTCTATTCACAGCCACACTATCGGTATCATAATGACACGGACAGAAGGGCTATGGGGTCACAGGCCATATGCCAGGCTACTGAGGCTAGACCACACACACCACTGCCATTGTGATGGCTACACACAAAGCGGGACCTGTATTATCTGACTGGTATTTGTGTGTAGGTGACTGTCTCATTGCCTACCAACTCATCAAATGTTCATACGACACTGGTGGCGACAGCAACTCCGGCTCGTTTCGGTTTGACTGAGATACAGCATAGTTTGTATTTTTAATAGAAAATAGTGTTTATTTAGCAGTGTTGTTGACTCACAAACCACAAACAGAAGGCAGCTGAGCAGATTAATGTCCTGCTAAGATCATAGTGATATATGAAACATAATCAGTTATTCTAATTCAGTCGTTAAGATAATTAAGGCATTAATCAGTAAATACTACCATGTCAACATGTGTCCAAACAGCACATGTGGGGTTAACATATCTCTTTCTTAAAGCGCTGATAAATTATCCCTCATTAATGTGCAAGTATTTGTTAGCAGCACTCCAAAAACTAATCATTATCAAGTATATGAGGAACATGTGGTGTAAGCAGTAGCTGTCATGTACTGCTTTAAGCTGTTATTATAGAAACATCTATGGACAGATTTAGACAACAGAATAATGAGGCAGCACAGAGTTGAACAGAGCAGGTTTCCATAGCGGCAGGAACTTAACCCTCCTGTTGTCTTCATTTACAGGCACCAAAAAATATTGTTTCCTTATCTGAAAAAAAAAAATCCAAAAACTCAGCCAAAAAAATCTCCCAATTTCTGAAAATTTGCAAAACCTTCAGGAAGAAAATTCCAATAAAGTTTCCCTTAAAAGTTTTATTTTTTAAAAATCCCCCAAATTTGGCAAGTAAATTCTTGGAAATAATTTCAAAAAAATGAAGAAAAATCTTCCAAAAAATCCTAAAAATATCTACAGTGATTACATATATATAATATTTTCTTTCAGAACATTCACAAAAAAAAACAGCCAAAATCTAGCCAATTTCGCTGTTCTTAAGAAACATTTTTAACATTTCTTTTTTCCACCCAAAAATATTCAGAGATTTCCCAAAAAATGTTGAAAATGTGGACATCAGACGTTTCACTGTGAAAATATATATATTTTTTCCACATTTAAACTTTAAACCGGGTCAATTTTGACCCGCAGCAGGACACGAGGGTTCAAACAATATTTCAGGTTATAAGATTTTTCAAACAAATTCAATCTAAATGCAGTTTACAGGAAAAGATGAACACAATTTGTGCCCGCAAATGTTTTTTTTCTCAGCCAAAACTATGTATATTTGAGTGTTTTCCATCTTTGTAGACACATATAATTTGCCCAACATAACTATTAAACTCTGAAATATATAATAGAAAAATAGGATATCATTTTCTCTTTTAAAATGTACTTTCTATCAGGTGCCAGAACAGAAACATTAAGAATGATTAATTGCAACGCTGGCGTAAAAAAACAACCAAACTGATTAAACTTCCACAAGGTGCTGGTCTCATTCCCATTACTAACACAATGTTATACACAACTATGGTATAAAAACTGCTTTAAAGCTTAACAAAGCTGCCAACACAAGAAGAATATGCTCCTATAACTGGTCCACTGATGCAAAGAAAACTTTCTGTAATTACAGGAACAGGTTGGCATTTTGCGAAATATGCTTATTGACTTTCTCTCAGAGTTAGATGAGAACGTCGATACCACTCTCATGTCTGTACAGTAAACACAATATTTCCTTGAATAAAAACTGGTAGTCAATTAAAAGGCGGGTCCGGGATAATGGCCGAGGGCATGTCGGCACAACCGGATAAAGGCCAGCCCCTCGAACACAGAACGGAGAGAAGACAAAGGTGGGTGAACTCCTGGTGGATGTCATATAATGGAAATGCCACTTAAGCATAATGAGAGCATTTGTACCGCATGGATTTAATACATTGAAAGATATAAATATGCTATTGTCAACACTTTATCTGCTCTGCTTTAATTCACCGTGGGCTCATTTTTCATGTCAATATAGAGCTCACATGACCATTTTTATCAATCTCTATAACAAAAGGCCTTTATTGCACTACTCTGAACATAGAAAGATGTTTCACCATGCTGTATCTTCAAACAATTAGCTGACAATGTGCCCTTCTGTATATTAATTGCTTGCCATGTTGCATTTATTTTACTACTCAAGTATGTGTTATTTTTATCCTTCCAGCTAGTTTTCATACTTGTCCTTGATCTGCTTTGTGAAAACACAGCCTGCAGTTCAGCTGAAAAGCGGTGCTCTGCTTCATTTTTGTTGGATTTGTGAACGAGATTGGGCTTAATGTGAACTAAAATGAGTTTGACACTCCTTGTTTAGAGAGTGTTAAAATTGTGATGCAACAACTTTGAAGTAGATAAAAATGAGGCTTTGTTCTATGGAAAAGGTCTGACTGATTGTGGTATGAAGCTAGAAAGACACAAACACATCTCATGGTGTTCAAAGATGAAAAATCATCCTGCTGGCACGTCACTAATAAACACTTGTTTGTTTAATACTTAGAAATGGCAAGTTGTGGTTTTACGTGCATATCTGTGCCAGACTTGTTCTTAGCTGGAAGCAGCGACTTTCTTAACTCTCCCTAGTTGTTGCTTCACACATTGGCATCAAGAGTCTTGGAATTTGCTGCTTCCAGTCAAGAAACAACCCAGCACAAAGTTAGCGATAGAATCAAGATTTGCCATTATGCCAGCTGTCTCCTGGCTCCATCTTCACATTATGCATCAGCATTTTCAGCTAACTCTTAGCGAGTGAAACGCCATATTTCACAAAATTTTGAATTGCATCTTTAATGAAGTGGTTACTGTGGAGTTTCAGTCAAGCAGGCAGGCAGTACATAATCTCATAAGCTGAAAACTAGGTAAAGAAAAACAAACATCATTTATACAAATGAGTGTTTCTTGAGACAAGTGTCTACTGGAGGAAAAAGTGATGAACCTACATAGAAACAAACACCCTCGTGTGCTTCCGACCACTTTTACTAAACACAAGAGCACAAATTTAGAAAGCAGAAAAATTATCCTTGAATCATAGTGACCACCGTTTTTTTCTCTTATATCTATATTGTACAGAGTCACGAGGGAATTTGGTGCTATAGTAAGTCTTGGATATGCCTCACAGCAAGAATGTCCCCTTCAGGCTTCAGTGCTTTGTGGGGAACAAGAGAAGACCGCCACATCCCATTCATCCCTTATTCCGTCTATACTGTGATTTCCTCTCGGTGTATATCTCCTCTGGCTCTCTGTTCCTTCTCCCTCCCCTCCTCTGTTTTGTTCTCAGTCTGGCTGCTGTCTGGGCCCACTTGGCCTGGGCTCATATCAGTTAGTTATGGGTCCTGGCAGGTCAGGCCCTCGCCCCTGAACACAGACTGACTGGCTGGCCTCATATCTTCACTCAGGACTCTGTGTTCCCTTTCCTCCACTGCACATTGCTGTACTGTCAGCGCTCAGCCAGACAGAGAAGAATGCGGTGAGGGAGCAAATATGAACTTGATACACACAAACACACTCGCAAGCATGTACACACACGAGCATTAAAATGCTACATTTCAAATACTACCATCAACATACTAATCTTTGATTTGGTCTAAATTCTGTCATTATAAAATACTCCATCATCATAAACAGCAGTCGTAAACGCTTTGAGCCCATGTTTCGCACAGCGATGATGGAGAAAATCCATCCAAATATTTTCAGAAGGTTTTGTTTATGTTCCCTGTCCTAATTTCCTCCCCACACTTGAAGTTCAACTGAAGTGGTCACTGCAATATTTACACTGTCAATTCAACAGTGTGGATAAAGTGTTTTGTCTTTGTTTGTGTTGAAACAACACAAATGTAATGGTTAACAATTTAAATGATCCGTCTTGTGCGAAGCAAAAATGTCAAACATGAGCAGGTTCTAGCTTCTCAAACGCAAGGACATGTTTTTCTCTGCTCCCGGTTAATGTAACTTTAGGATCTTTTGGTTTGATGCCAGCATACACATTCAAGGTGTCCAGATAATGAATCCTGATTACACTGGGGATCCCCTGACTTCTTCTTTAATGCTAATATGAGGTTGACAATAATGATTTTGAGACAAAAGTCTTGGATGGATTGTTGGAATATTTAGCAAACACATAAAGTGCTGTAAAAACTTCGGAGATGTTATTTTATCTAGTATTTTGGTTTATAACCAAATGCCTGCAGAAGTAGTGACATATCGTTAGTCTGAAGGTAGTTTGTGTTAAGTTCTATTTAGGAAATACTAGCAACTTAACCCTCGTGTCGTCCTGCGGGTCAAAATTGACCCATTTTTAAGTTCGAAAATGTGGGGGAGAGGGAAACATTTTCACAGTGAAACTTCTGATGTCCTCATTTTCAACATTTTTGGGAAATCTCTGAACATTTTTTGGTGGAAAAAAGAAATGTTAAAAATGTTTCTTAAGAACGTTCACAAAAAAAAAATCTACCAAAATCCAGCGAAATTCATTGGATTTTGGTTGATTTTTTTGTGATTGTTCTTAGCGAACATATTAGAAGTTTAACTGATATATTTTATTTTAGATATTTTAGGACTTTTTTGGAAGATTTTTACTCATTTTTTGAAAATATTTACAAGAATTTTCTTGCCAAATTTGGGAGATTTTTTAAAATAAAACTTTTAAGGAATTATTGGAATTTTCTTCCTGAAGGTTTTGCAAATTTTCAGAAATTGGGGGAATTTTTTTGCTGAATTTTTGGATATTTTTCTGACAAGGAAACAATATTTTTTGGTGCCTGTAAATGAAGACAACAGGAGGGTTAATATGAAAAACTAAGAAGGTGAATATCCCAAACATTTTAAGTCTTAAATTCAACAAAATTAGCATTTGTGTCTAAATAGAGCCTCAGTTAGCTGCTAGCATGACTGTTGAGTCTTATTATATGGCTCTACTTTCAAACATTTCACAGAATAAAATCAACTGCGTGAACAATCAAGAAATAATTAGTAATAAATACAACTTTCCGGCCTATATTGATGGGATTATTTTCTCTAAGCAGCTAAATGTGGGGCTGAGAGAGCTACATGGTGCTATAAACTTGTATTACAGACCAACTGGCAGCATTTAGGGACAGTTAGTTACTAATGTAGTGAGCGGTTAGAGTGTGGGAAAGTAGTAGTGACCAGCCAACAGGCTGACAAAGGTCCAGGTACTGAGTAACAGCTGTTAATCCCCCCCCAACCCCCTCCATCCCTTCCTGAGGAGCCAGAGAGTCTGTAGGCTATCGCTGCTCAATAAGGCAGATTTCAGCTAGACAGGCTAAACAACACATTCCACAGGCGCTGCCCATGAGCACCACTCAACCTCACAGACCCTGAAACAACACACACACACACGAACGAGAGGGAGACAGTTGAGTGACAAGGTGGCGAGGGTCGTCCCTGGGGTATTTACCACCTTCTTTTAACCCTTTCTTTCAGTTTGGACCTAATTTGCATGTCTACATCTTTGCGTAAATGCCTTTTAAGTCCTTTAGGCAAACAGGATTCTCGTAGTCTTGTGTCTACAATGTTCTTGTCACCTAAAACAACACAGATCTGGTTTGTCTGTAAAGCCTAAACAAAATGGTTTAGTTGACTTGAATGTAACTGCCAGTTCCTCCCAACAAACAGAATTAAAGGGATCAAGTGTAAGCTTGTCTACGCCAAGGCTGATGAAAACAAAAATGATGATTAAATGTGAGAATAGCTGGGGTCTTGGGTCCACACGTGAACACAAACACAATAGGAAAATAGTAGAATGATTTATTAATTACATTTTAATTTGCATATGAAAAAATATAAGCAATTATTTATAGAAGTTGATGAAATAAAACTTAAGTGTCAATTAATATATGAAAAAACTATTTTTTTTTACAGTTGCTGCAGGTTTAGTATTCCCTTCTTTACAAAATATTTAATTTAATCTCAACCTTTTGGAACTAAAATGCGAAAACTTTAAGATTCAGTTGTGTTTTAGACAATATATGACGACCTGTTCAAAACAGTAAATGTTGCATTACTGCAATGATGCCGTCAGTTCCCTTTTATAAGCTTGTTAAATTGTCCGCAGCAACATAAGTACATGTCAGTGACCACGACTGTATTGTGCAATTAGCAACACTGACATTGAAACTAAATAATCACAAGGAAAGGCAGAGGTGACATCACTGCACGGTGACAACAATATTGAGTAATTTATTGACATGTTCGCAGGATATATAATATTGTTTGGATACAATGTGTTTATTTGATCGTATAGATTTATTTTAGCCAATAAATGTCACTGTTCACACACTTCTGCATAACGGTGGAGTAGCCAGACTTCCCTTACCTGGAAAAAGATCTTCACAATTAATGTGAAAATACACACAACAGAATTGAATAGCTTCACTGACAACTCACAAACTGAGCTGAATATCAGGCTCACTCGCTTGTGTTGTTGAGAGAAACAAACACCCGTACATCTTTACTGTCAGTCCTTTCTCTCCTCATGAACAACTGATTGAGACACCAATACTCCTTTTCCTGAGTAATTACCAACTTATCGATGATTCCACACAACATTCATCTAACCTATGGATTTTCACATTGAGAACTGAATAGCCGAATGAGCTCATAAGATGAAGGGAAGCGAGAGGTGGAGAGACAGCTGTTTGTTTGAGCGATGGCACCATCAAACGACGGGAACTTCTCCCGCGAGAGACATTGCCTGGGTTTTCTTTTCGCTTCACGTCACCCTGTGGAACTGGAAAGCACTCAGACGCTGGAGAGTCAATGTGAGACTCAACAACACTTTCTGCACAGAAACAAAGGCTGGCTGCACGCTCATGGACACGCACACACGGCCAAACTCGCCAATGAAGACACACAAACCCGAACGGTCATCTGCTAAACCCACACACATGCACATTCCAGCTGACTGCATGAGTGTGTGCTACAGGTACAGCACATACGCTGAAGGGCACAGCAGGGTTATCCACATGGCTCCATGTGTAATTCTACGGCTCTATGGTTGATCGCTACATTGGCGCTCTGAGGTGCTGACTGAGAGCAGGCACATGGACTCACGGCCACGCACCATCCCTCTTCCACATCGGGTAGCGAGACAAATGCCTTGCAGCCAGCCGCCAAGTATAGAACATGAAACACATGATGAAACATGCAATTAGGAGCTTCTGTGCTGGTGAGGAGCAGAGAGGAGTGTGGAGACCGCCGGTCATATATTTCCTCGCTGATTAATGGAGGAGCATTGGGAGGGGAGGGGTTAGTGAACCCGCCAGGAGTGTTGGGTAACGAGGTGCGGTGGCAGATTTATGTCTCCCTCCACCCCGCCCCCTCCACCCCCTCTTATGTGCCCATGACAAAGTGCCCCCTAACCCACCTCCCAACCATCCTATCTCCTTGAAACGTCATTACATGTTCGCGTGTAGCAGGGCAGCGCAGAAGGAATGAAGATGGGCTATAAT
Source organism: Acanthochromis polyacanthus (assembly GCF_021347895.1). Taxonomy (NCBI): domain Eukaryota; kingdom Metazoa; phylum Chordata; class Actinopteri; family Pomacentridae; genus Acanthochromis; species Acanthochromis polyacanthus. The sequence goes on from NC_067130.1 coordinate 11,557,755, forward strand.
GCTAATGAGAACTGGGCTTTAGCCTTTTGTCTCAAGTCCCAATGGCCCTTTCCATCTTTCCTTTGCCCCAGTCCATATCCTCGTCCCATACCTCTCCATTCTTTCACCTGTCCAGACAAACTAATTCCCTTTCCGACACTTTCCCAGCGCCAATCCCCAATACCTCGCGGTCTCTGACAACATATTGTGCCCTCTCCGCATGCATCTTGATGTACCACTTCTTTTTACTTCAGACAGCCTCATGTTTCACGACTCCTCGTCTCCACACTCTCCCGTTCCATCTGTCGTCCTGCTGGGCGTCTGTGTGTGTGAATTACCTTCAGTCTGTCTTTGGGCAGCGCCTGGGCTCCTTTCATGATGACCTCCTGAACCCTCTCAACTGACAAGTCGCTTCCAGCTTGCTCCAGACGCTGACTGAAGAAGCCAATCACCTAAAGGTCACACAAGAGGAAACCAATCACAAATTTGCCGAAAATACAGTCGATAACTTGTAAACCTGATTGTGTTATTAAGTAAATACCATGTTTGTACTGGATGAACTAAAATGGACAGCTGTGACAGGAACTGTTACCATTTTGAGGCTGTTAAACAGACGTCTTGAGAGCTATGTTTGTTTTTATGCTGAAAATTAGATGAGAAGATCAAACCAATTGTCATATCAGTCCGTTAAATACATAGCTACAGCGAGCAACGATGAGCTTAGCTTAGCATAAAGACTCGTAAAATGCTTGGCCATACTTGGTTTTTGATTTTAAGCAAATCATGGCCATTACTGCTAACCCCTTGACACCCGAATTTATTTACAATTAAATAAACATTTTTTGCATGTTTTTGCCTGCCAGCTGATGCTAAAATAAGAGGGGATTGCGAATTTATCTATTACACGTAGAACATAGATATGTAATAATAAAAGATATACAATACTCAGGTCCCACTCCGACCGGTCCTACGAGAAACCAGTGCTTGCAAAAGGTTCCGAGGTACATATTGAATATGCACAATCCGACATTGGGGGAATGGATACGTTATGTCGGCTGCAGCCTGAGAGAAAGTGGTATGTTGCAAATTCGTGACAATGGGTGTCAAGCGGTTAATATCGTTATTTTTTTTATTTTACTCTACTATTAAGCATCCATCAGTAATGTAAGTATTACCTTTTTAAATCTAGTCTTTACTGTTACTCTTTCTAAACACACACAAGTCCTTGATGTCACTGAGGATTAATATCAACTCCCAGTTCCATCATGAAGCTCTCCAAGTCTTCTAATCCCACTGTTTGGAGCTGTCACATGAATATTTCAGCAGCCACACCCTATATGATGACACTGGGTGCAATACGGATATCTAAGAACAAAATGGCATCATGCTACATGCTAAGACCTCGGGGACCTTAACTCTGTAAACATGTATGTTCCAAGCTGGTAAGAACTTTACATGTCAGAGAAATCACTGTGAAATCTGTGAAGCTAGCTTGTTTGGATGTGTTTGGTTTAAGACCAAATATTGCTGCCTGCATCAACAGCCAATTAAACGCATGTATAGGTTGCCATGTTTCCTAGCAACAGTAAGTTGCTATGAACCCTACAGGGATACAAAGCTGCATATAGTATTCTTATGTGTCGATTAAAGAATTGCAACGATAACTGATTGAGGATGGTTGCAAATAAGTAGTAATGATTCAAAACTGCACGAATTCTGCTTTTAGTCAGTGGAAACAGATTACAAATTCAACATAGGGTGTGAGCGTGTTTTATCCCACTTGAAATGAGCACTTCACTGGGGCTCAAATTATCTGATGCCTTCAACATGAAATCAAGGAAAGAGTATTTTGTGTTTGCACTGCTGTGCTAGGCCCTTCCCTGGAGAAATGTTTGATAATTAAAAAACTCTAGGTTTTACTGATTCTTTTTAATGCGCCCCTTTTTTTTTGTCAAATAAACAGTGAAAAATGCATCTACAGGCAATGTTTTCTCTGCTCATGCTCTGTGGTTACTTTAGAGATTTCAAACACACCAAAGCGCACATGAGCGTGTGTGTCTACATCTATCTAATACTAATCTCTTCATTAACTCTGAAGGCCTCCCATATGGGGTTAATTTAGAAGAGCAAAAAAGCAGCCTCTCATCCTCAATCTCATGCTCACACACACGGATTTGCAAGTGCAGGGAAGGCTTCGGAGAATAGCCTGAGGGACTGACTTAACCGAGGGATTCTAGCTAGCATACCTCCCTCATACTTATGGATAACAGCAAAGCCCAAGGCAATGTATGCAGCAACCCCTATCCCTCACACACACACACACCAAAGTTTCCATTCCTCCTCTACATAACTAATACAGCGATGAATGACAGCCGTCTGTGTCCCTTCCTCCCCTACACACCACCAACTCTCTACGAATATTTGAGTTACAGCCTCTTGACACAAGGGGACTGATAAATTCATTGATATTATTTAAGTTCACAGGGCCCAGCATGTCATACAGTCCAACTGCACGCTACGTTAACGACGCAGCTCGCATATGCTCCAGGTTTTTGAGCTTTTCCCGGCTGACACATAGGACATTGAGGGGGAAATCTGCATAGCCTTGATCTGTGTAATAATTACCACAAATCCACCAACATGATCTGGAGTGTGCCGAGGTTGAAACTTAATTCAACTCTGATGTTTTCTATGACTATCGTGGGGAAACAGCAGACTGACCGTGTCGAGGTTCTGCATGATGTCCTGGAAGGATGGGTGCGTCCTGAACTGCTCAAAGAGCTCTCGTTTGTAGAGCAGCGCATAAACCAGGTTGGGGTTGTGGTGTAGAGAGTTGCACAGGCAGGAGTTGATGATTTCCAGCATCATGCGTATCACCTCCTCAATAACATTCAGATCCTGGGCCTGGGGGAGAGGGAGGATGTAAAGGTTAATTGGTTTCCCACTACACTGGTTTCACTTATTATGGTGTTTTTAAATGATTGCTTCTGATAGCAGGATCAGCAGGGGGGGAAACAGGGATGGCTGAGGGAGAGAGAAAAGGATGAAAGGAAAGGAGGAGGAATGCCAGCCAAGGTCTTAGCTAGGAACAGAGGTGATCTTGTAAGCCACAGATCAGGTCATGTCGCAGTATGTTTCCTCTTGGGGCAAGGACAACTGTCACTAATGACATGTGACGATACTGGAAGAGAGGGGTGCGGGAAAGATAGAAAGATGCAGGGGGTTGAGTGGCAGACATGATGAGTTATTTACAAAGTTATTCAAACAAAGTAGGCTAACAACAGATCAAAATATAAAGCAGAAGAGCCAGTGAATAAGAATATCACAGCTTTGTGATGCTGTCTCTTACAGCATCACAAAGCTGTAAGAGACATGAACTTGTATGCAGGCATGTGTTGCAGCTACAAGAGCAGAGATAATGGTTTGAAATTCCAGGAAACACACACAGTTGCTCTTTGGTGAAGAAATAAACGGAAAGATTGATATACATATGATATCTTTAAGGTAAACATGACGCTACATCCAGCAGCTGCTTTGCTTAACGTAGCACGGAGACTGAAAATGGAGGAAAACAGCTCGAAAGGCTCTTTCCAGCAGTAAGAAAATCCCCCTACTGGCACATCCAAAGTTGACTCTTTAACATGATATATGTCATTTGTTTAATCTGTAAAAAAAGACCAGTGAAATGTACAATATACAAACAATAATTTGTTGTTTGACAAGAGGATATGTGCCAGACTATGTCTCAGCCAAGCATAATGATTTCCTGCAGTTTGAATAGTCTTGGTAAGAAATAATCCAACACACAATCCCCTGTACAATAGAGATGATATTTTTCTATTTTGTTTGTTGTACAGATCAAATAATAGATACAAAACACTAGGGCTGGAGACGAATATCTGAATATTGTTTACTTTGGCTCTAAGCAAAAAACCACACTCATACTCAGGTCTTTATGGACCTTACTGTGGAAAATGTGCTCGGCCTTGATGTTAATAAATTAAATTTCAATAACCGAAGGGACTAAATCCGCATAGACCTGAAGATAAATACACTGAGTTCAAAATTCCAACCTTAATGGAGCCAAACTGAGAAAGAAACAGGCAACACAGTAGATGATGCTCCACAAAGGAATAAGATTCATGTAAATCAAGTTCCCTTAAACATGAAAGCATTACTTGCTTCATTAATCTGTTAAAGTGAGAGAATTCTGTCATTCAGATGGAGGCCATTTTTATGTAAAGGTTTCTCACAACTTCATCCCCCCCTACAAACACAAAGTACGCTCACAAACTAGTTATCTATAAGAAAATAGACAAGACACCAAATTATGTATCATGTATTAACAAAGGAAACAACTAAAACTAATAGCAGCTTATTCACATTGCCCAAATGACTAATATCCTTGTTAATTTAGTACTGTGCTGTGTTTGTACATTCATGTGCACAACTCTCTTGCTTTGGAGATGCTCTTATGGATCCATGCTGCTGTTTTCACGCAGGAGGTATTTTTAAAAAATGAACATGAAAACAGCTTGAAGTGAAAAACAAACTGCGATTCTGTGTGTGACAGCTCACCTGTCTGATGTGAAGGAAAGTGCACAGTGTGACTTGCCATGGGATACTGACCTGTGCTTATCCTGGCCTGGACTGATTATCTTGACGGGATGATTTATAATTATAAGTACTGTAGTTAATGAAATTAGCGGCTATGTTGTTCCACATGTGCAAATGTGTACAGGTCTCCTGCTTTGGAGACACATATATGGATTCTGGTGCTGTCTGATGCTGCAGGTATTTGATAGAATACAAGTAACTGGAAAACTAAGTAAACTTCAGCTCAATCTTATGGGGAAAAAACAAAACATAAAAACCCTGGACTAGACTCATTATTGGTGAGCGTCATTAATTTAAGCTGTTACAGTCTGTTTTATCGTAGCAAAGTTTCTCCTCAAAGACATTTTCAATTTTTATCCTAACAGATTTTAATTGTGGGAGAAAAGTGGAGGACAGAGGTGTGTTATGTGTGCATGTTTGGCACACCAACTCTTAAAAAAAGGCTTTCTGTGATGCTTTACTACAATCATTGGTGCTGAAATGTGGAAGAAAAAAAAGTCTTCTCCCAATCATTTCACACACGTTGAAGTACCATTGCTTCTAAATGTCTATCCTGTAAAGTGACTGCATGCAGTTCAGACTTGTACAGTGTTGAAAGTGATATGGAATGTTTTCTAGTTTCAACTTCAGTCATCAGATGAATGGATAGTGAATATATCAATGATCAGTGGCAGCTCTTTTAAAAAAAAAAAAAAAAGTAACCTACCAGCAGGTTTAAATGGTTCTAAGTAATTCACTATCATTAATGGAAATCTATATAGTGACGTAGTTCATTTAATCATGCCGTCTGGTTTAAAGAGGAACCCTTGGTTGTAAAGAATAAAGATTCTATCATGTATTGTTCTTTGGTCACTGTGTTCACAACGTGTTCTACAAACAGACAGACAGACGCCACCATGACGAGATAACCTTCCCGATCTGACATGTTCCACAGTGACACACACACACACACACACAGAGAGAAAACAGCACAGACCGTGGGAAAAGGAATAATCTTTCAAGCGATAAAAACCAGGCGGCAATAACTTGGCAAAAAACAATTCAAGTGTAACAAAATCTACTAAGCACTGGTGGTATTACAGATAACATCGCTCCACCTCACCGAAACCAAACACTAAAGGGACAATGGTGTCTTTTTTTCTTAATTTGCCAGAAAAGAAATATCATAACTTCCTTACAATTTGGTCAAATTTAATGCAAAACTATTTAGAAAAGTGTCCTATTAACTGTGTAAAAGCTCAAGGTGCAACATTGGCTATGTTATATTAGTTTTAATCTATAAAAAGTACACAGTCTTTGCTGGGCTGAACAAAGCCAAAGGCCTGACTGAGCTTTTGGCTAAGAAGAAGCTGAGACAACAAAATGCAGACTAAGAGAACACAGGAGTCAAGAACATTCAAAGCAGCTTAGCTTAATGCCAATGGATTTATAATGAAATTCAGTCCAACGGTAGACTGACCACTACAGTAACACACCGCAAAGATTACCCGACGGGTTTCAGTGCTGATCCCGGATCTGCATCATTAGCAGAAGTAACACTGAATGCCTGGAAGAAAATACGAAGCCACATCTACACTGATCAAACCCTGTTTTCGCAGTAGACACTTTGACTTTAGCAACAAATGCATGGGTAACATCAGTAACAATGGCTCTGCTGAATAGGAAGCTATGATGGTGTGACAACATTATGCCCCTTAAACTGAAGCAGTTTAACTGAATTCAGCCATCATTTCTTTTATTATTCACACAGGTGTGCTTTCCCTTGATGTGGCATGCCAAAATATCTTCTTTAAAAAAAAAGCTGTGACCCTACAAAACACAACTTAACGACTGTCTGGCTTCTCAACGGTGAGAGTTCAATGCAGATATGACAGACATGCAAGTGTCTGGGTTGACTTTACATACAGACCACCATTCTTCAGTTTCCATAAATATGCAGCTTGAAATTGACTTAAAATCAACACGATAACAATTGAACATCATGGCAGCACACAATGTAATAAATGTAGGACTATAACACATAAGTTCATAACTTCAAATGCTCAGTTGACCGGTTCAAGCCGGTTGGTCTGAAACTTTAATCACATCTTTGCTTCACAGGAAGCCCCGCCTCAGCCTAGTAGCCTAGTACTCATCAGCAGCTTCCTCTGGGTTTACATCCTGCTACATTTTAGGCTTAAAACGAGCACAGCCCCTTTAAGTGTTGTAATTCCTGTAAAATACATTAGAATTAGGTGCTGAGCAAGACGTTTTAATATTTAATGTGTATTAAATTAGTAAAGCTTTATGATAAAAGGATTGTCTTCTCCACACTACAAAACCCATTTCTTAAACTATTGAAACTGAAATCAACATAAATCTGTTTCCTTTATGCGACAGAAAATAGGTCCTTATTTTCGTCATGGCCAGACTTGCGCTTAAATATTCATTTTCATGGACAAACATCATTGTTCTGATGATGACCTGTTTGACAAAGAATTTTAATACCGCATTCAAAACAGCAGCCCGACGAGACTGCAACCGCAAGCTGATTGGAAACCGAGATACCACCTCCAATCTGGGCTAACCATCTGTAACAGTACTGCATGTGGGAACATTTTATATTCCATCTTCAGTGCCCTGCTCAGAAACAAGTCTTATCTTATAAATAACTTTGCTTGCTGCGTGACTTTTTTTTTTTTTTATAAATCATTCACATGAACACACACAATCACCTCTGAAAGTAGCAGCTCAGGGGATTAGGATAATTGAAAATAACCGTATTCTGTTGTGCGCTGACCATGAATTAGGCTTGCAACACAGATGCAATAATGTATTACATTGATTTCCACAAGCCGACAGACGAAGGTGTGTGGAGCTTTAACAGGCAGACGTTAAGGGGCGAGGTGGAGGCAGGAGAGGCAGTTATATGAGGATGGATGGTGCGTCTGGAAGCAGAGGTGGCTCTCTGAGCTCAACTCCGCTGCCTAGCTAGACCTGCTCCTCTCTGTTCTGCTGTGGCAGGCCATAATTAAACAGAAAGCAGGGACAGATACGGGAGACAAGTGAGTGGGAGGAAGAGGAGGCAAGGCAAAGGAAGACGGCGATGAAAAATGAGAGCATAGAAGATGAGAGTGGGGGGAGTAAATGGAGAAAGCGAAACACGATGAAGAGGAGACAAAAGCAGGAGAGGAAGGCAGAGTAGGAGTGAGGATGCCTGTTTGTTCTCCAGCTCTGCACCCAGCTTAATGAGATTAGTCTGGCAGGGAAAAAATGCCACACTGGGGAATTCAGGTCACATGAAAATAGGCTAGCTAGACGTCTGCCTGGCCCTGTGTGTATGTTTGTCAAGTGGATGAGATTAAGAGGTCCATGGTCTACTTGAAACCCAGACAGGATTAAATATCTTGGTGGCTCCTCCTCCTTCTCTTCCACTTCCCACTCTGTTCTTTTGCACTTGTTTTCGCCCAGAAAGTATCTTCTAGCAGCCAGAAAGCACCTGACAAGTGCTTGCTTGACGGCATAAAACCATTACTGCCTCTTCCTTTCTTTCTCCCTTTTCCCCTTCTTCTTCTTGTCCTCCCCTCCTCTCCTCGTTTCTGTTCCTTCTCCCGCAGTCTTGTGCTATTTTCCAACCTTCCTGCATTGTCATTTAGTCACAACCACTCATACTGCTATTTAACGTTTTTCTCTCCACCAGGAAAACATAGGCCTCAGACATGAGCTGTATCATTAGTCTCAATGATGCCGTCCCATTTTACTTGGTTCACCATTACACAAACCTTTACTGGGAGCCTGTGAGAGGCTGTGTATGTTTGTAAGCTTTTCCATCTGCCCGATTCTGCTGCTAATTCTTCACCACGCTGAGCCCAAATGCATTCTGTCTGCAGGTAGGTTTCACCTCTGCTATCTATCTTAGAACTGGAAATGACAGATGCAATTTTTGACTGAGAAGGACAGTGAGTGTGTGTCTAGCCGTCCTATCATACCAATACATGTTTTTATGCAGCGTATGTGTGTGTGTGTGTGTGGACAGGGTGTTTAGAGACACAGACATGTAAATCCCTGTAAAGCAGGAGCTGGCATCATTAAACCAATAGCTTAGTGATTCCATGGCTGGCCCCACTGATCACTGCAGGCTGTTGCAGGGCAGAAAAACCAGACATATTAAGAAAGGACTACTGACAAAGGACAAGGGCATGAAGACACAAAAACAGATATGGAGAGAGACAAAAGGAAAGAATGAAAAGCCACACCTAATGAAACAGATCTGTCTGAAATCTGTTTTACAGTGCTACAATACAAACAATTTAACAGAAAACAAAGAGAAGACTTGCAAATAACAGATCGACACAAGCAAAAATGCAGTGCAGGAGAAAAATCGAGAAGCAGTTTCTGATAAAATGTGTAGATAAAATACAGAAAAAGAAAAAAGTTTGAATGAGAGCGATAGAAGAGGAAAAGCATAAAGAGAAGAAAAAACCACCACATGGACAGACAGAGAGGGTCAGACTGGCTGAGTAGCAGCAGCCTGTCCCGTCTTTTGGGAGTTTTTTTTAAATAGGTCATTGTCTGACCTGCATTATGGTACCATGGCCATGTCATAATCACACCATTTTGTAGAGCATTGTGACCAGGTCAGCCGCTCATTACTCCATAGCCTTACACATGTAAAAACATCTTTTGCTGCAAGCACATATAGAATGAGGCAAAGGGCAGTGTTTGACGCTCAGAACAGCAGCAGCATCAACACAGTCTGCTTTTGTAGGTGGAGTATCTGTTCAGAAAAGACAGTGTGGACAATCTCTGGATCACTCAGAGGGTCCAGCATATTTGTGCACATGTTATTACTTTAAAGAAGCACTCTACTTCTCTGAGACTTGGTGAGTGCGAACAGCAGGGGGCTTAGGTAGGGAGTGGAGGCAAAACAGCAGTAATGTTGGTAATTATGTGTGATAATGATAAAAAGAGATGATGCCAACAGCTGCAATTGCACTCAGATAGGTGGGCAGTGCTAATTGATTTGCTACGAGCTATGCCCTGCTTTGCTGAGCCTGGATCACAAAAAGACCAGGGCGCAGCAGGCCTGCCCTAATTACCACTTGGAAGCAGACAATCATTAGGACCCCAGAGCACCTGCTGCCTGCAGGGGTGGCACTCTTACTGCCTGAGAATAGACGCAAGAAAAGGCAGAGAGAAGATAAGAGGATGCATAAAGAGACAGGCTAACAAGTGAACTAACACCTAGGCCTATCATCGTCTTCACTGAGCAGGTAAGGAAAAAGAAAAAACGAAACATGAGAGACCAAAAGGATGGTAAGTTAGCTCTCCACTCTCAGCAGGATACCGACTTAATGAGAGGAAAGCAAGGAAACAGACTTACGAGAGCGAAAGGAGAACATAATGAGCTACTTAAAGAGAGTCAAAGAGGTTAAGAGGTTACTAATAATATGTGATAATTTTATTCCATGGTAAATTTCACTAGAGATTCAGCTATTTAAACTGAAAGTTCAGCTCATTTATGCAAGACAGAATCATGACTGTATTAAACTCATTTACTGAGGCCTTTTCAAACAACAGATTGGTGAGCGTTTAGACCAAAAACTGCGGCTGTTTAAAAAAAAATACAATCATTGACAAGGATCTGCTGCTGCCACATTTTTCTCCTCATATACATCAGCCGGATGACCGTCCACAGAGTCGCGGAGAGGCTAAAGAATGGTGAAGATCTTTCAGGACTTCACCATTCTTGATAGATCACTGAAAGATCTTCACCATTCTTGAGCCTCTCCGCGACTCTGTGGACGGTCATCCGGCTGATGTTCAGCTGCTTGGCTCTGTCAGACTTGTTGTGGCCAGCATGAAGGAGAGCAGATATCTCAACTCTTTTGACTTCCATCTTGATACAACTTCACCGGAGAAAAAAAAATTGTATTAAGGACACCTGCCTATAAGGTAGAACTTTCAGTTTATTTAATGGAATTTTTCACTCCGACATGTAAACATCTCTAAAGATCATGAAACCGTGTAACAGAACTTTTGCAAAGCCCGGTATTGGGAATTTAAACATCTATCGGACACTAAAACCCTGTACAGCATGAGGAGGTATTTGATACCCTGGAAAGTTATCAGCGGGTACGTTATCTGTTATTGGTGGTATCCAGGTTAGAAAATTATCTTCTAGGAATTTACACTTGTATTTAGTAAGCACACAAAAGATCTGCATAAAGCACCAATGGCCCCAATTGTCCACATTTGTGGAAAATCAGTGTTACATCGAAACATTGTGGGTAAATGAAACTTATTGTAGCCTACTAACAGCACACTCTGTGGCTCTTTTGTCATAACTGGCCAACCTCGCTGGATTACAATGGACTCCAACAAAAGTTTAGCAAGATTCAGGGATTTTTTTTGTTAGATAAACCACCCAGGAAAACAGTGTTTTTGCCCACAATCTATGTCAGTCCCATTAAAATAAAAGAATAAATAAAAAAATAAAAAAAACAAACAAAAAAAAGGCTAATGTCTCTCTGAACATTGTCTCAGCAACAGTCAGATACTTTGATGAAAGCTTCTACAGCAACGACTGACTAATGACCGAGCAAACAACAATAGCAACTTTGTTGGAAACTGAACCTCATTCATCTTTTTCCCCCTTTTTTCCAGGTGAAGCAGCATTGGAGTTAATGTGCTAATATCAAAAAAGTGAGAGAAATGATGATTTGCCAGGTGCAAGCTGCTGCTCATATTCCACCAAACAACCAGTTGAGAAGCACTTCACGACCCAACTAATCATCTTCATGTTGTAGTCCCAGAATAGGAACTGTGAGCCAAAATCTTCAACTGTATGCAAATCCATTAAAGGCATGAAGTGGTATGAAACTGTGAGATGTATAGGTGCCCTTTGCCTTCCTCGTTTCGCTTGCCATCTCTCCCCTCTGGTTATTTTCATTCAAAATGACAAGAAGCGCTCTGTGTGTGCACTGTAACCTCTGAGGGGTATGATAATGCACATCGGGCTGGTGGCAGGATTGGCTCTACATCAAAAGACCGTAAGAAATGTGACAGTATAATGCAACATTCACATTTCAATCAATCGGTTCCTACTTTCAGGTAAGCGATGTATGAAGGGAGACACTGATCTCTCCTTTGCACATGAGTCTCCATAAGCACCATGGAATTAAATGAAATGCACATGGGAGAAAGTCAGTGTAAGGCCAGGCAATAAAACTGCCACATTTTACCGTCTCAGAGACTGAGGAGTAGACATGAGATTCCCATTTGTGATTGAGGCATGAGGAGGCTACATTGAACAGACATTTCAAGTAATTTTATAGAAAATCTGCAACGGCAAGGAAACTCAGCAGAGAGGGACAGAAAAGTATGAGAAGTGAGAAACACTATTAGTGGTATATTTCCCAAGTAACCTTCCAGGGCGACATTTTAACATCAGTTCTCACATTACCTCTTTCAAAGACACCCAGCCTCCTTAAAACATAATTTTTTTTCTCTTAATTAAAAAAAAATGTTGAATACAGGTGGGAAGATTTTTGTTCTTTACTTGAAATAGTATTTGTAATGTTTTTAAGTATACAATAGCTAAATATTTTAAGGAGCAAGTGTCTATAAATAGTTTATTAGTAGTTTCGCGATAGTAAGCTTTATTTATTTAAGGGATTATCGAACCGATATTCAATGTTTTGTTGATTATTAACATATTAAAAAACATTTGAAATCAAATAAATTTATTATAAAATGTGCTGTGATGCAGTTGCCTCCATCTATATGTAGTCACTACTCTTTGGTTATATAGCTGATTTATAACATAACAGTATATCAACACTAATGGGTGAATTCTGAAAGATGTCTTTTAATCAATCATATGTTTAAAAAAGGCTTTTAAAATAAATTTTGTGCTGGCGTGGCTGTAGTGAATTCTAAATTTCAACAGAGAGGCTCATGTTTCCTGCAAATGTATATGCAAATGTTAAAAATCATCCATCTCCTTGAATAGTAATAATCTGTATTAGTCTCAGTCCTGAAAATAACATCAGCCGACCATTTGCATGTTGTGTATAACTACACTGTAGTGTGTTATTGTTTTGTAATTATATTTTATGTGCTGCTTATAAATGCAAAATATTACAGTTCTAACCAGTAAGACACTTATGCCTTATGACACTGCTGTGAGGGTAAACCATCCTGTTGAGATTTAAAATCTTGTTTCATGTACAAGCAACAAATGTCCTTGTAAAGTGTGTCTGAGTCAACTGACAAAATAAAACACACTTAAGCAGTGGAAAATCGTAAATAAGTACTGAAAAAAATTATGTGCAGGAAACTTCAAATGAACCAAACAACAGTGTGCTGGCTGACTGATGAAAACTACTCACCTACATACACATTGGAAACTGTTTCATAAACAACCTCAGAAACGCAATTTCAAGTTGGGCGACGGTAGCTTTAATGGATGACTGTGGATTTTAGAAAAATAATTTTGTAGCCTCATAAGAAAGTGGCAAATTCCTGAAAGCACCGATAATAAACAGAAGGCATAATGTTTATTATCTGTTGATATATCCTGGGGCTCTGCTTTCCCCCTAAACAAGAGGAATGGTGCTACAAAGCTAATGCATGTGTCTACTCCGGCTATTAAAAAGAGATCACAGATTGTGACTCAACCGGCACACATAAACACATAGACAGGGTGGTCCAACATGCTCCTGGCTCTGTGTGTGTTTGTGTGTATGCGCTTGTAGTCTCTTCCCAGAAATGTGCAACAGTAAACAGACTAAGAGGCAGAGAAGTAACATTACCATTACCGCTGGCTGGGAGCATAAACAGTGACACACAATGCAATGCAACACGGCGCTTACTTCCTTCTTTTTATGTTTGTTTGCATGTGCAGCCACATACTGCATGTCACTTCACATATCCCAACGGGCAAGAAAAAAAAAAAACATCTGTGATCAGGGGTGCAGAGGCTGCAAAGAGCAACTGTGGGGCCCCATGAGAGTTGCCCTGGTTGGACAGGGAGCCTCTGGATGTTCCCTGGGGGCTGGAGGGGCCCTCGCCCTTCACTCTTTCTTCCCTGACACTAACCAGACACAGCAGCACAAACACATTCAGGGACAGGGGGTGTGTTCCCAGTGTGTATATATGAAAGAGAGACAGCGACCGAGAGGCAGACATCAAGAGGGAGGGAGGAGGCAGAGCGAAAGAGAGAGACATTAACACATAAGCAGCATGCACCCAGCTTTAAGCCACAGTTTAGGGCCTTTGACGACATTTTTTCATATCCTCCTCTCAGTCTCCCCCTCGTAAAGAGAGCAATTACACGTCCAGGACAATCCCACATTAAACAAACATTAGTTCTCTCTCCAGAGCCAGACTCAGCCAAATTACATTGTTTCCAGATGCCTGTCACAAAAACACACTTAAACCCACCCCAACCCCCCTCTTCTCTCCTTTCCTTCTGCCTGCTTCTCCTCTTTCTATTGTTTCTCTTCACATTTGCTCGTCTGTATCTCTCCCTATAGTTCCCTAAACTTCCACACCTCCCAAGTTAAGACGAGGGGTTTGCGAGCAACACCAACGAGGGCTGTTTTCAATTACGCTGCCACATCCAGCACTACCGGAGGTGGAGAAGGGGGCCAGAGATGGAGGAAACAAAGGAGTCAGTCGGTATGAGATAGCAGCCCTTCCTTCAGATGTCACTCGTCTCAAACCAATGACAGAGTTCAGCCAGCAGGTCATTATAACTGGTCAAGATAAGAAATGCTATGCATGAGGTCTAATGGAAATTTCAGTTTAAGATTAAAACTAATGGAAGAGGGCTGAGATAAATGGCTAGTCAGCTTTGTAAATAATGTTTGCCACCATTAACTTCTCTATCGAGCCATCTTCCTCCCATATATGCCATTACGTTAAACATTTAACTGTTTATTTTCATCCGCAATCTCATTTCTCGGAGGATATTAAAAAATCAGCAGCACATCTACTTAAAATCTAGTATATATTCGGAGACAATGCAAGCTGTCATGATATACATTCAGAGCCACACCGCACTACCGTCAATGCTCTTTTTAAAACCTGCTAATATACACCATACTCGCTCAGTTCTGTTGCTTCAACTGCACTTGTTATTTCTGGATAAATTGCTATCATTGTATCACATATTGCTTTTTTTAAAAAAAAACAGCTATTTGAAGAGGTTCTGAGATTTTACACAACAAACAATAAGCCAGTTAAGTAACCATGTCAACTCCTTAAAACCAGCCAGCTAGTTTGAACAACATGTCATTAAAAGACAAAAAAAAAGTTACAAACTTACACTCTAAATCAGAATAAGGAATTGTAAAATAGAGGGAATTTTCAGATATTCAACTTTCTCACGTCTTGAGCTTATTAATGTGTGGTTTCCATCCAACCAAATCTCAGCTTAAAATCTCATGAAAACGAGTTTCTTTACATAATTGCCAACAATAAAGCATTTGTTCTAACCAGACTATTAAAAATATGGATTTTTCAGCAAGAATGGGTGGAACTGCAGGCTGTGTTTACATGGAGCAGATATTAGACATGTTGTACTTGTTGATTCCAGGTTCTTTCCATTTTTGAATTCAACTTTTGTTTTTCCTTTTGTATGATTTATAGCGGTGTCATGCTGCACTCGAGACTACTTTAGGTTTTGCTGTTTCCAAAGAGGTATAGAAATTTATATTATAGTGAAAAAAAGAGCCCACAGTGTGTAAAAATGCAACAGGAGCAAAAACCAACCAGAAACTGGTTGAGGTTCTGAGGGTTTAGGAAATAATTGACCAACAATGAAAATAATTGTTAGATAAGGTTTACCATTTAAACTCTATATCTAGGCCAACCACCAATTTAAATAATAAATACAAGAGTCTACAGCCTAAAGGTGTCTTCACATTATGGCACACCTCCTCATTACTGTATCTCTGCTGTGTACCATTGTAGTTAGAGACAGCAGTGCTTTGAGCTAAATGCTACCTTGAGCTAGCCTAGCCATGCTACACCCATGTTTCTGACAGCACAAGGGTCTAGGGAAGCGGGCTAAAAGGTTGTCTATCAAATCCCTCTGCAGCAATTGGGTAGGTATACAACCAATCAACGCAACGAATAGGCTGACGTAGTTCCGAGAGCACCGGCGGATTGTGGCTAAGTCCCATTAGCTTCCCAACCAGCGGAGCCGCGGAGCCAACTGGTATATTAAGGATTTGCCATATCCCGTCGGCATAAGTCCAAATACGTCTTTCTTCTCAATGAAACACTTAAGTGCTGTCCTTTGTTTATCTTTCAAGTTGAATTTTAGCTTCAAATCTTTAAGGGCTGTGGCCAAAGCCGAGTCGAAAGATAACTGTTTATTGTGCGCCGGTTGTTTCTGTCAGAATCGTCACGCCTCTGTTGTCACGTCGTTACGCCCGCCTTCTGACTCTACACTTCATGGTGATTGGTCCGGCCAGTTTTAGGAGAATCCAGCCTCGAGCCTTATGAAGGGTAACTAGACCCTCCCTGGCAGAGAATTAAATTCGTTGCCGTGGGTTGTCTAGCGCGGCTAGGCTAACCTTTGGCATGTTAGCAGGCTGATGTTTAGCAGGTATAATGTTTACCATGTACAACATCTTAGTTTAACATGTAAGCACACAGGCATCTGCTTTTTTGTACAAGCATAGACTAATGGGAATGCCAATAATATTGCAGTTTTTGATCATATACAACAAATAATACCGGTTTTATTGTAATTTTTCCACTTAGTTTCAATCAAAAACCACATATAATTATTGTCTCAGCACTATGAATATCTCAAAAACATGATCAAAAACATTCAAAACTAAGATATTTTCTAGAAAAGACATGAGAAAAGCCACTGGTACAGGTCTACTTGAATGCACATGAAACTCAACCGCTATCCAAGACATAATTAAACTCAATTCATGTCTCAACGTGTGCATGTACGTATGTGTGTGTGTGTGTACATGCTCAGAGGTCAAACAACACAGTATGTTCCCTTTCATCAAGAGATGTCAATAAAATTTGAAGTTGACTTCTAGATGCGGATGCCATGGGAACCAATGTCACATTGAGTTAGTATAGTCTAAGCTCAAGGATAACGGTATCAGAAAAGTTGACCAGCTCTGTCTTAAGAGTCTATGACCCAGACTGGATGCCAGACATTATTCAAGGAGAAAATCTTCGCAAAATTCCCGTGAAATAATCCTGCTGAAAATCTGCAAAGTGTCCTTGAGCAACACAATGAATCTCTATCAAAAGCAGCAGTGCCGTTATGCAGGTGACCTTTCACTTTGACCCCTCACTCTAAGTACATGTATTTATCATATTATATTTTTCATTAATTTTATATTCACTCTGAATACACTCTCCTATGGGAACAGCTGGCGAAACTGATCTCTTTTCCGTTTGCAGTCATACATAGTGTGTGATTACGCATGTATGCAAATAAAATAGAGCATTAAAATAGGCCCTGAAGGAAGAAGGCATCAAAACAAAGCTGGATAATTGCATTTTGTATGTTTTTATGAGTGTGTGTTTATGTGTGTGCAAAGATGTCCGTTTGAAAGGAGGCTCATCAGACAGACACTGCATGGTTGGAGGAGCACTCAAATACACTCATGTTACCCCAACACCTAAGGGCATCTGTGGGGACCTCCTCCAAACACATGCACACAAATATGGTTACGTACACACACTTATCTAAAGCCATGCAAATCTAATGAGACAGCCAGACTGAGAGGCAGACACAAGGACCTGAAGGCAGGGATGGCTGAACACAAATAATCTTATACAATATTTGTCAATAGTCAACAGAAGCTCCACCAACAGAAGATTTCAACATTAGATTGTCACAGTTTCTGAGAAATTTCATACTTGCTGCTCTGAAATAAAATAACTTTGATATAAAATTAAACATGCAACCCTCAATTTCATAAATGCTCAATGCTTCATCAAATATGAACTGGTTGACATAACAGGATTATAAAAATAGCTTTTCACTTTACAGCAGAGAATGAGAGTTATGAAAACATGATGAAAATGCTACAAAGCAGACCAAATCAAGTCCAGCAGAACATGATGTTCTTGTTAGTTGTGATACAACAATATTTGTATCAGTATTTTGCTGGTTACTGCTAAGAAATTAAATGTTTTGATTATTGCTCATTTTTCAGACTATTTTAAAATGTTAGTATGACATTATCACACAGCTGCATGTATTTGCTTTCTTGCTAAGAGTTTAATGACAAGGTCAAAACCAGTAACGTGTGCACCCTAAGTAAAGCTAAAGTCTTGTTTGAATGTAGTCTCCAGATCTGAAAATTGAAGCCTTTGTAGAGGTACCTAAATCCTGCATTCTTTCTAATGGCCAGCAGGGGGACCCTCCTCTGGTTGCAAAAAGAAGCCAGATTGTACTGAAGTCTATGAGAAAATGACCTTACATTTCACTTGATTTCTTATCTCAGTAAACATTTTAATTATTTTTATAGTGTCAATTGGTGGTTTAAACACTTTTTTGCATAATGCGGGATGACGTATAATTTGTAAATAAAGGTCTTTAGAAAAAAAAAAGATGATAAAGCAGGGTTTGTTTTAGTGCGTGGCAATCTTTTGATTAACTATTTGTGTTCTTAGATCCATCCCTTACTCTTTACATATGGTTTCAAAAGACTAAGATGCTGACTGAAGTAGTCTACAAGACACTGAATGGTGCCATGGTTGCTTCATACATCTCTAATACACAGTTTATGGGAAACGACTAACCTGGCTTCATCTAAAAGATAACAAAATCCACCAACCTACACCTCTAAATCTCACACATTATATCTTGTTTGTTTAATGGTAAAAAGTTTTGATTTCATGGGCATCATCCACATAGAGCAATTCCATGGTTGGGAAGTTATTGAAAGACTTCACACTAAGCTAACGGGCTAGTGAATACAGCTTTATATTTAATAGACACATGAGAGTAATAGCAATCAAACTGTCAGCAAGAAAGCAAATGTGAACATTTCTTCAGTCAATGAGAATTAATTACAAACAGTACAGATGAATTGATAGTCATTTTTAAACACATTTTTAATTGCTAAACTAAACAACTGCTTCAAATGCAATTACATGTAAGCTCACCCTTATTACACTGTCACAAATGCCCAAGTTTAATTACCGTTCCTTATCCATGTAGACATAATTTGGCAACCATCAACAAACTTGGTGCAAACTGAGATCGAGTGAGTGTGTGCGTCTGTTCTACTCACATAGTCTGGCAAGGCTGTGTTGTCTCCCTGTCTGCCTCGCAGAGACTGTGTTGCCTGCTCCAAAACCTTGTTGTGCTTTTTGGAAAGCAAAGCAAATAAGCTGCAGGGGAGACACAGAGAGGGAAAGGAATGAGAACCCCAGTGACAGATGAATGATGCACTTCAATGAAGACCAAAGAACTTAAAAACACAATCGACATACTGCACATGTTGTAATTAAATGTGCCACAAACACTTAAATAGCTTCCCTGACTTACCTCAACCAAAGTGAGAAGCCTCTATTTAGGACAGATTATTATTAAACACAGACCTATTTTGATTTCTAAATGAAGCTTGTAAAAAATAATGAATAATAATGAGTCCTGGAATAACAAAATAATCATGAAGCTGGCAGGAGACTGTTTTAGAAATGATGTGTCAAAATGAAACAAATTATGCTTCATTTAGCACCGATTTACAATCACAACATGCAGCTTTAATTTCCCAACTAGTATCTGGAAGTGACGCTTCCCATTTCAGTGTAACTTGTTTCACTTTTATTCTATGTGTTTGTGTGTACTGTTGCATGGGATGGAAATACACAATTTGCACCTGACGGCAGGACAAAGACATACATCAAGTGTCAGTGAGTCTGCTTGAGTGACCTTGTGTTGTAGCAATAGGGTGGGTCAATACACACACACACACACACACACACACACACACACACACACACACACACACACACACACACACACACACACACACACACACACACACACACACACACACACACACACACACACACACACACACACACACACACACACACACACACACACACACACACACACACACACACACACACACACACACACGGCATTAAAGCAGTGTTCATGTCACAGGAAACTGATTCACGTGTGCTCACACAACACACCTCAAAAGAGACACGTTTGAAAAATGTTTGCTACGTCTTTCCTGCTTGTAAAACAGTGTTATTAAAATTATTAGTAACCTTCTGCTTTAATTACAACTTTTTAATACACTCTTTCGGCACCCAGGGGTGTTCAATTTTTAATTTGCGTGTTAATCAAGAAGGGGAAAGAAAGCAGAATAAATTAAACCCAATAGCAGCGAAAAAAAAACACAAAGCACAAATGGAGCTCTGATAAGCCCCTTAGAGCTACACCTGTCCATCTGTCAGCACTGGAAACGCAAAATCCCTCAGCATTCTTTATCCAGGATAATTGGCCAAGTGAAGGTACCTGAGCAGCTACGTGGAGGCCCGCTTGTCATCTTCAGACCTAACGTCAAAGGCTCCATTAGCCGCGACTACTCAAGGAGCTGTTGTTCTGTGTATTCAGTTTTTTTTCCATTTCAAATGAGAGACCACCAACCGAGATCCACCTGGGATATATGCCCACAATAACGCACTGTGACTAGTTGGTCTGTCCCGTCCGCCATTTATGCCGAGGCACTGATGGACACAGTCGGGGAAACAGCGATACAAAAGATTTCCACAGTACTGGCATGATCCCAAAATCAGTTATCGGACTGATGTAATGACAGATGATGTTCACCCTGACACGCTGAAGACTCAAACTGTGCATTACTGTGTGCTGCTCACTCCGACTTCACATTTGTATGTATGAGATAACTTACATTTCACACAGTATCATTAAGGTTTGTGGTATTTTCTGTTCAAGGTTGTTTTTCTGCTTAAATGCTCCTTAAGCGTTAACAAAATTTGAATAATTTGGTGAATGTGTATCAGTGCACAGTTCCATCAGCTTCCTTTATTGGAATATATTCATGAAAATGTGATAAGATTACATAAGTTAGAAGCATGAACTGTGATACAGTGTGGCATTTTATTGCTGCAGTCTGCCAAAAATGAGATTTGTGTTTTTAAAATGAATTAATGCGTTTCCCATTGTCTGTGCATGCTTTGCTGTGTTTTAGGGTAAATAGAGGGGGTGACACATAAAATGATGGCTACTTTCTGATCTAGAACCTGGACTGTTGGAGCTACATACAAAAATACTTCTGTTTTTTTTTTAATTTAGCATTTTTAATCTTCATTTTTGGAGGAGTGGAGGTATGTATGGGGAGTGACAGCATAGCCCGAATACTTGCTGATGGTAGAAAAAGCCAAACCAGTTACAGCAAATTATGGTTTTATCAGTTTTGCATTTCATTAATTTTTTTTGGACGCCCATTTTCACATTTGCACTGATTAATTTGGCAGAGCAATGCTTAAACTTTTGTGCTGCACATAAGCATGAAACTTTTTCCAATATTTCGGTGCTTTTAAAAGATTTCTTCTGAGCATAAATCGCACTGAATTAGGTCAGTGGAAAAGGCTTGGTGAGTTAAAAGCGGACTAGGTAAAACTGCTGTGAAAGGGATGAAATGATGAATTGTGTATTTGACTGATAGAAAATTAATTATTCTGCTGCATTTTACATTTTTTAAGCAAAATTGCAAACATTTTGTGACTACAGCTTCTTAAATGTGAACATTTCTTCTGTGATAGTGGATACTGGATAGTCTATGCTGGCAACCATGCGGTCTCAGACCAAACAATGAATTGATTAATCTATAAAATAACTGTCAGAATGAAAGCGAAGATGACCATTAATCACAGGTCTAAACTGTGTCTGTTGAGTCTGGATACTGAATGAATAACCACACAATTATGTACGGAGTCAACAGCAGGACCAACAAGGCAGCCGATAGGAAATATTGATGCAGAGCAACGATGAACGTGAAATAATATGGAAAGATGTGCTGTGGTGGTGGTGAGGGTAAATCAACCCGCTGCTGCCTGTAAATAAACAGTACCAGCTACGATTCGCTCCAAGAGTAAATTATGAAGCACAGTTCAGTGTTGTTTGGCTGACATTTGGAAATTCCTGGCAGGAAATTCCCTTTATCTAGCAGCCAGCCAGCCAGCCAGCCAGCCGGTTTAGCCCAGCCCAGGCCATCATAGTCATCATCATTATCATTAGACATGGAGTCAGTTGCTCTACATCACTGTTGGACAGACTTGCACATTCACAGACAGTGTTCCTCTCCGACTCAAAACAACAGAGTCACAGATATGGAGAGAGACACAGGCGGCGAGATAAGAGGATCCTTGAATGTGCGTGAATGTGTGCACGTCTTCAGGGAAGGAAACATTTCTTCCCGTGTGCCTGAAACAGACATAAAAGACTCCATGTCCGTATGTGTGTGTGGTTTGGACCTTGTCCTTTTCTTCCGTCTTCTCATGAGCCAAACCCTTTCCCTCATGTTACATAATGTTCTTGTCTGCAGAGACACACTACACTCTCAGTACTTTTCTTAGTCTCCCCTGCTGAAGCTGTTGTCAGGTTCCCATAACAATAAATATTTTGTGCCGATTCAAGATGAATCATTAAAATGAATGAGTATGTTTGTGCATGAATTAGAATTTCCATCCTGTCCACACATTCTGGTTTCTCTTTCAGCCTCATATAGTCATTGTTCCAAGCTTTGTTGTTTACATGCAGCAGCAATTGAAAAATTTGAATACGTAGTCATACGCACTACCTACGCTATTGATTGTGATGCATGACAAAACAACAGTTTCACAAAACACACCACTTTGTATTCATTTCTTTAACTTTTGACAGACTTACTCACACTGTCAGACAGAGAGGTAGAAAAGTGGATCACAGTATAAGGTTGGCAGGAGTGAGCAATGTCACAATAGCAACAGACAACACTCTCTGCAATGCCATTTATATTGTTACAGTGCTGGTACTTATTTACTTAACATTGCTTGGTGTGCATTACTGAAGGCGCCGCAAAGCAAAGAGCAAAAGCAATGTTCTATTCCTCTTTGCCTTTTTGCATCATTGTGAAGAAATACTTTCATTTGTCTGGCATATATTTCATTGAATGAGCCAAATACACACATTTATGTGTTATTTTATCCCATCTCAGTTTGTTGTATCAACTAGGAGTCACTCACTCCTAGTTGGAATATATAATGTAAAGACAGTCAAAAATAAGGAAGGTCAAAGTCCAGATTTGAATTTAAAATGCTACAGATACCATTTTCAAATGTTGCACACAATAAAAACAGACTTGACCATTCAGCCTCGTATTTGACTTGACCCTCTCGTTGCCACAGAATACGTTTACAAGAACAAGATGAGTGCTGGGATACGTCACAGAGAATGAATGGATACAAAAACAGAAATGTCATTTAACATATTCTAGCACCCTTTGTTCTGCTCCATTTGCGTTGTCATTTCTACACCTACAGCACATCCTCACCTGATGATGCGCTGGGCAGCATACTGGTGGAGACATCGAAACTGGGCTGACATGTTGGCAAGTGCAGCGAGACAGTTGGTGTGTAGGTACTTGTCCTAGAGAGGATAGACAGAACAATGGTATTACTGTTTAACTGCAAATTACTGTTAATTTACTCTTGAAAGCTCGATCATGACGAATGCAGAAATTATCTTTCTTGGCAGAGCACAAATTGTGTGCATGATGGTGTTCATTTTACCCTTGTCCGGGTCATGTTGAACTGAATAGTGCGGATGACCACCAGGATGAGCAAACTGCCGAGTGAGATCTCCGTCAATGACCTCTCCGTATACCACGAGATGTTCTTCAATACCTGTGTAAAAGAGAGCGAGATGGGCAGAAATGTGAGATGTCTGTCAAAAACATCAGGAATACTTCAATTTATTCCAACGACTGCAAATAATGCACTAGCAATAGCAGAGATGTGAAGCGTGTAATAAAGTGTGTGACTACCTACCACCTCGTGAATGGAGCGATTGAAGGCATCATCCTCTGTGAGTATGAGGAGAATAATGAGGGCCATGTAGACATGATGAGAATTTCTTTCCTCTACGTGGTAAAGGATCTCAAGGATGGGCAACACCTAAAAAGCACAGCGGGAGAGCAGGAAAAAGGCCTGAGCATGTATGTAGGTTGAACACACTGAATCCTCGTTACAATACTTCTGATTTTATTTGGATTTTAGCATAACCACATTAGATATGTGTACACATTCCCCCACTACTGCAAAATCTCCTATTGTTTCTATTTGGGGAACCAAAACCAGGAGATGAGACAAACTGATGCGCGTCACTGGCAGTTTATCATCACAAATTAACCACTCTCTTTCTAAAAGCATGGTGAGAGAGGCGGCGCACGTGAAAACACAAAGGGACAGACTGCAGTTGTGCAATGGATGCCACTAAAGAGCTTTTTCTCTACAAAACCAATTTCAAAAAGGCATAATTTGTTCTATTTATGGACGGCGGAAAGTAGAACAGATGGTAAAAGTGATTGGGTAAAGACACAGCAACCAAAAGATCAAATTCTCAGCCTCATCATCAGGGTGAAAGCAGTTGGCATGGTGAGCAATGAATGCACACAGTTGCAGCGTTAGCTCATTATGCTGACGTGCAGTGATGCTTTATTGTTCAGCAGAGAAAGTGGCTAGACTCATTAGTTGCCCTCCCCCAACATAATAATCTCAGTCTAGATCTGTTAATGATGATATTTTATTGAAGCTTTAAATTGGGAGGAACACGGAAAGGTCAGAGAGAATTTAATAGCATGACAGTTTAGATTGTAAGCTAAGATTGTTTCTTGCACATGAATTGTCACAAGTCTATTTTGATTACTTTCATTGCTGTTCCCACTTCCATGTCCCTTCCAATAAGACTATGTTATGTGAAAGAATGTCTACCATTTTCATATGCAATTCCATCTGACATGCTGAGCTAAAGATTGATTTTCATTCACTAAATGCCTTAGTACATTCATTCTGCTGTAAGGAATAACTGGCACTGTCCCACATGGACAGAAAAGCCCCAGCTGCTACTGCATACATCTTGCCTGTTTACTGAGCCATGGCATTGGTCCGAGATGAAACAATTTCATGGCCGTGCATGGAAGAACTGCATAATGTGTTTTATTAAGCATTTCCCAAACACACTTTGATTGATTTTTAACACCGCTTTTCTTTGCTGAACATGTCAGAATCAGACAGGAAAAATGAAAGCTGAGTGTCGTCATTCCCGGCCTACCCACCAGATTGTCCATGTCAGTTCTCGACAGCACGTACGTCCTCATGTTGGCGTTCTGGTGAAGCAGGGTGTACAGTAGTAGCGTGGCTTGGTCAGAGCGTTGCTGCTCACACAGAGCTGTGTACAGACTGTTGAAATTGATCTGGAAAGTGTGAGGTTGCTCCACAGGCAGCGATGATGTGTCTAAATGGTCAAGGGTAAATATTAGCAGGGTTACTATCAACTTTCAACTTGACCTCTCATACACGTCAGACATATAAACAACTGTCTCAAATACGAATAGCACAAAAAATGAGCATTATATCGATTGTACCTTGTGTGTTTCTGAAACAAGTAATAGCCTGGCGGTAGGGGTTGGGCCAGTCAGGCCCATCTGTTAGATTGGCTAGTACCAGCAGTAACAGAAGGCTCTGATTGGACAAAGGTAAGGGGTCATGTTCTTGGTCTATCCCGGCTTTGCTGCCAGCTCCACCCAATGTAAAGACACTCCACAGACCACCTGCAGACAGAGACACACAAGTTGGACACATAAAAATACAAATACACAGGAAAAATCTTATGCTTCTTTCATCACTATTGTTTCTGTAGTTGATTAAAGTGTCTAATCTGTTTCTATATATTATGTGAAAATTTGAGGTTATTTCAAGAATTGCCAAAATTATTGGCCTGCGAAATGATTTTGGGACACCCTGCATTCGTACAGTTAATCAGTCATGAGATTCATGAGGCCATTTCACTGACATGAAACAAATTGGTATTTGATGCATAGAATAATATTATTGTTTTCAAACAAGAGATTTCCGCTATAAAAACAATCACTCAAGTTGTTACAAGAGAAAGGATGGATCGAAGCTCCGACAAATGTCACAAAAATGTAGACAATTTCAAAGGCTCAAACTTAGTGGAACCTGTCCGTCATTAATTTGGTGAACTGCACCTGCATTACTTTGACTGAAGGGTAGCTGACTGTACACATCCTATATAAATTATTTAGATTATTAAATTATTCATAAAAAGCAATGGCGAAAATGGCAAAGACAAGTGAAGTCAGCTCAGAAGAAAAAAATGGAGATCACTGTACTTGACAGCTCAGCAAAAACCTAAACCATCCATCCACAGCAGTTGGACTTTTAAATAGCCACATAGGCAAACCCAGAATTACCACAGCAGACTGGACTGCATAAAATAACCATAAAATTAAGAAAAACTGGTTTGAAGCAGAGGCAAGGATAGCTTCAGAGAAAATGATCAAACACCTCAGCTCACTGACCATTCGAAGTAGGATCAACGAGTGCAAGGACGGAGGGAAAAAGATACGGCAGAAACCGTTCATCAACCAGGATTAAAAGTACAAAAGAACATGCAGAGAAAGGCAGCAGCTCTCAGACATTTTCAGACAAATTCAACCTACAAGGATCTGATGGTAGAATTCTATGTGAAGAATGCCAGGAGAAGAATTTCAACCAGACAGCACTGAGAGTACAGTAAAGCATGGAGGTGGGAAAAGTCTGGGGGCTGCCAGCCGCCTGCTGAAATATTGTGCAGAGGAAAATCAAAGTCTTAGAATTGCCCTTCCAGAGAACTGACCTAAATCCCATACAGCGCCTATGGTATGCTACGGAGGAAGAAACATCAGCTTGTCAG
This sequence comes from Acanthochromis polyacanthus, assembly GCF_021347895.1. Classification (NCBI taxonomy): domain Eukaryota; kingdom Metazoa; phylum Chordata; class Actinopteri; family Pomacentridae; genus Acanthochromis; species Acanthochromis polyacanthus. The sequence continues at coordinate 11,584,327 of NC_067130.1, forward strand.
TGTTCTATGTGGGTGAACTGAAACCTTTGCTGACTGAAACATGGTGGAAACTTTTACCGCAGCTGTTATAGAAACTGACTGATTCCATGCCCAGATGCTACCAAGCAGTTCTGTATTCTACAGAATAGCAAGCTAAATACCGAAGCATTGCAACTAAGATCTTTAATGAAGAGTCGTCCAAATATTTTCTACTCATTTTGAACTAGATGTGTTGTTTGATCATTTCCAGTCCAATATTTTGCTCCTGTGCTACCTCTCTTTAAAGAAGCCCTATTGGCTTTGTATTGATTACAATAAATACCTTCTGGTAAGACTGTAACATCACTTTTTAAGTTGCCATATGGAACCTGTTAGCAAACAGTTGCTTATTTACACACTAAGCAACTCACTGAATTCAGCTGACTTTACGTTTGTGTCACTCCGACAAATGCAAATCCAATATTTGCTCTCTTTCAGCTCCTTTTTTGGTCTCTATCAACTCCCAAAAGAAATCTGTGATTTTTTTCTCTGCTTTTCTCGCTACTTAGTCATGAACTTTATCTGCTTTTTGGTGCTAAACTGGTAGTTTACAATGGGTTTTAAGAGCTGTATTGCTAAACGCAGCTTCTATTTGGAGCTGAAATTGATGCGGTGAGAAGAGTAAGCATGAATGTGAACAGAAAGCTGCAAGGCAGAAAGCTAAACAATGATTTGAAACTGACTGTATAGCCCCATAAAGACAAGTTGTGAGAGACTCCTTTCACATTGTCATTTAAATACACCTGAGCACAGTGAAAAGTTTCAAGAATGGATTGAGAACTGCAGCTTTCTTAACAGAAGGGTAACTAAGGAGGCTTCCATTCAGAAGAACAGTTAGCTTATGTATGACAATATTTCTATAGAAGCACTGAAGTATTCTCAAAAATGACAGCTCTTAAGCCATATAACTGATTTACCCTTGACTAGGAAATGAGTTGCAAAAGAGTACGTGCAGTTAGACTAATGTAATCAAGACCAAAGTGTGCACAATGGAGTTACGCACAATTGTTTGCAGCACCTGAAATTTAAAACAACATAGACGGCGCCACAGAACAAAGAGAAACTGGAACTACTGGCCAACCGGAGCGGGGTTAGTTTTTTTTTTGTGAGAGACTGAGCGAGGTGAGAGAAGTTCTTACAGCGCCACTGAAGTGCTGGCGCTTTCAGGCATCACGAGAAACATTAACACCAAGGTACACAGATGACAGTCTCTGGCTCCTGCACGTCTAGCCAGACAAAACGCACAAACCAAGCACCAGAGAGAGGCTGTGTGCTGTAGGGCTACAAGCTACTGACTTCGTCGAGAAGACAAGTAGATATGTTGCCATCCAGAGGTGAAGGTTGGAAGAACAGAACAAGTCTCTGGCTGAATTTACATATTCTCTCCTTGATGGAAGAATAATGTTAAAAAGTCATTGTGATCCCCATGATGAAACCGGTTTATTTGGTTACTGACCCTGAAAGGATAACTGGAAGTGAACAGATGCTACTTTATGACATTAAAGTGGTGATTTGCTTCATGCACACCAGCATCCTATGTTATTAAAACTTTAATTCAGGGTGAAAATGACAGGTGACATTCTAGTGTTTCCTCCTTGCATGATGAAATAAAGGCTGTTTAAATGCTTTTTCTTCCTGTTCCTTTAATGTTTATATGTTGATTTGCCTCTAAATTCACGAATGGCTCGCAAAGGGCTACTCCGACATTTGTTTGTATGAATGTGTATGCAATTCCAGTGAGGAAGGGAAAGAATTTGTTTATATCTGGGAGAAAGGATATCAACAAAGAGCTTTCACAACAAAAAGAAAACCCCAAGAGAGAAATGACATAATCTGACTGGTCAGTCTGTCTCTCTCTCCACACACACAACAATCTTCTTTCTTTCTACAGAACAGAAAGAGAAGTCGAGTGTGAGAGAAAACAAGATCTGGTGAGAGAGGGCCAAGTTGTGACGAAGCCCCGTTCATCTCATCACTGGCACCACAGTGACTAGCCCGGCAGTGTCAGGGAGCCCGGTCTGGCAGCCACATTTCCTGCACTCTCTCACACACACACACACATTCACAGAGCCCTATTTTACCTTAGTGGGTGCTGTTTGTTATCCGTCTGGCTCGGTTCCCTGTGCCTGTCTGCCTGCCCACCACATAAACCCAATAATGCTACACTGCTTAGGCTGCTCCGGCCCTGGCCAGCTGCCCAGTGGAAAAAGAGGAGGAGGACACGACGAGGAGGAAGGGGAAAGTGAGGAAAAGAGAAGGTCACACACTGACACAGAGGCTGGCATGCTGAAATCAGAATGTGGGCTTCAGGCTTGAGAGGCTTTGAAGGCATCCTACTATGAGAGACAACACATCTGCACCTGAAATGTCTTACTTCACTTGTAGTACGAGTCTGGAAGTGATTTTTTTTTTTTAGTAGATGCATTTAAAAATGCATTCAATGTGCTCAAAAGCAGACTAAATAACAGCGAGTTTCTGCAGCAGAACATGAGCTATTAACTAAGCCTTGGCTTTAGGACAGAAAGACATGACGTCCAAATCGTAGTATTACATAATGACCATCACCATCCCAGACATTACTGCAGGCACAAAGTCAATTTCTGTATTCAAATGAAAATATGAAGCAGGTTGAAAACCGTCTCTTCTAAATCCACATCTGTTGGATGATATCTACTTGACAAAGCTCTGACCTCTTATCAAATCTCACTTCAAACATAAGGGCAGATCAGAGTATTGAAATCATAATATTTCCAAGTGCTATTACCAAATCATGGAATTGCATTGGTTTCAAAAGGTAAATTGTCACAATATAATCATAAATTAAGCACTGTGGTGTTACAGAGACACCCTGACAAATTAATCATATTCTCCAAGTGTAACACATCACATCATCATTTCTATATTTTTTCAGTGGTTGAGAAAATCATAAATTACCAATCCCACAAAAATCATGTTTCTTGAAATAATTGCAACATGATTTTTTAGACATATTGTTTAGCTCCAAAACATGGTCCAGCGCTGCACGTAATGCGCAGTTAGCAGACTAGTAGTTTAGTTTTTCATACTATTACTTAACTTTCTTTAAACAATGCTACAGCTCTTCTTATTCTGGTCTTAATTAAGCTGACATGTACCCCTTAATATTTCAACAAAGCACTTTTTCTGTTGCAGTACTTCCAATAATTTAACTGTGCTACTAACATGGCTGAAGCTGGAAATAATTTCACACAGTTTCAGCTGAGAACATTGCAGACAGAGATGGGGATGGCTGGTGAACAGAGACAGACACGATGTGCTACTTACTTGTTTAACTTGCATAACAGTGAATGAGATACAACATCGGGGCTTTAGGCCAACGCTTTGGACGAGCACGCAGATACATGCACGCACGCAGAGACGATTGCCAAAATTGTGATGATTATCCAAAAAAATTCAAGTCGAGAAACACGCTGTCCAGACAAATAAATAAACACACTGTTCTGATAAAGTCACACAAATATAAAAATGCTCCAAGCACTTTTATCCAAACCCACTCCAGAATCCTTCTAACATAAACACACACAGCATATGAGAACATTCCAAAGACTTCTTTTTGAGTTATTATATCCTAACAAGAAGTTACAAATCCTTTACCACCAACACCCAAATGACAGTAGTCCCCAGTGTAGACTGGAAATATAACATTTTATGGTAACTTTGCTATACTAATACATACATGTAGACACAAGACACTGTTTGTGGGGCTGTAATGAACTGATTATTAAGAGTGTAGACTGCAGTTAAGCAGAGTTCCTGCAGGACTTCTTCAGAGCTCCTCCCTACGTCAGATGTGGAACATGAGCACTGCACAGGAATGACCTTTATGCGTGTCTTTTGACACACATAAAACCTTGAAACCAACAGCTCAATTATTACTGTACGTGTGAGTGAGAGACACGGTTCAACATTTTCATTAGAGGCAGTTTGAAACTTTCTTTAGCCATGAGAGTGGCACTGCTCTAAAGATGGCAATGTTGGTCAGCTGTCACAGCACTTTGATCCAGACTGTTCGATTGATAGGCCATTATGACATTGGCATTTTTCTCTTTTAGTGAAATATCTCAGCCACTATTGATCGATTCCTTTGAAAGTCTGTGCATGTATGTCCACTAAAGATGTAATACTGTTGCTGATCCTGGGCTGCTCATGTGGCAAAACACAAAGTTCTGTTTTTGAATATGTTCAAATACCTGCTAAACTAATGATATTCCCATCAGCATCAGCACATTTTTACAGTCAAAATAAAAGTGATGAGGGATTAAGAACAGAGGAGAGAAACCAAAAACTTCTTTGTTGCTCGTCTGGCTGATAATCCTCCCTGAAGATGCTTTCAGAAGGAGACATCTGAGCACTCAGACATCAAAATGGTTGGGACAATTCAGCTGATCCACTGTACAAATGTGCAAGAATGAGTGTGTCTATATGCCGCTGGCATCAGGAAAAGTAATATCTTAATAAATTTATAAAGTAATGCAATGTCCTATCTTGTCCAGAGCCCTTTGTATGGATTTAATATGTGTATTGTGTTGGAACTGTACATTGTTTATACACCTTTTGACCATTTTAAATTCAGAAGAAATGTTAAATGTATCTAAGCCATATTTCTACAGTCCCACACAGACACTGATATCCATTCATTTCTCTCCAACACTGGAATAAATTACTGCACCAGTGTTGTTGAATTTCTCACAGTGAACATCAACTCTTTGTTACAGTCACATTTTCATTGTTTGGTAAAAGACTGTTCTTTTAAGTTTCCGCTGCATCACCCCACAACAGCGAAAGGCTGACAAAAGTCAATACAGACTTTACATGGAACAACACAGCTGACACAACTCAAACATGTTTTAAGAGCTTCTTAAACTGCTGGCAGTGCTCCAGTGACATAGTACTGCATTTTCATAAAGTTGGGAGACTCACAAAAGATAGAAAAGAAGAAAGGAATAATGCAAATTGAAGCAGAAGGTGGAATCCTGATTTTAATATCTCCAAAAATGCTGAAAGCTACATTTTTCATAGTAGCCGCTTTTCATCAGAATTGGTGATAAATCATCAATTTGGAACACTGACGGTTCAAAAAATACTTGTTTTAAACATTGTTTAGTGATATTCTGACTTTTCTTCAACAATATGGTTGTTTATTGGAGCTTTGAGTGAACTGTGTCAATATTTATCAGATGCATTGCCATGACATTTGTTGCAAACCTTCACAGCACCTGTGCCATCATCCAGTTATAATTAAAGTTTGTCTAGTAATTTGATTTATGACCAAATGAACAGCGTTCCCATCAGTCTCAGGAGTAATTTATGCACTTAGTGAAGTTTAACATGTTAACATGATAGAGAAAACATGTTCAACTTAAAGTACCATTATGGCTCAAGACTCTTAGTCTCCTTTAATCGTCATGGCCAAGCTTGATGACATCATCACTCGTTATTTTCACCGATTTGAAAAAGCTCCTCTATGGCAACTGAAGACATTATGCAAGTGCATTTAAAGGCTGAGCAGCACAAACCACAAGCAATAAACTGACTAAGTACGAAGCTGACGTAGTTCTACTTTAGCTCATGCTACAAAGTTGAAGGAATTCATCTGATATTTGCCGTTACGAGAGAACAACACCCATTTCTTGTGTTTTCTGTGAACCCCAAATGCCTGAATGCATTGGAGACAGAGAAAGAAAACAAGTGTTGTTTCTGAGCTCTGAGTATAAGAGAGCTTGTGTCTTTGTTGGTCTGCGCGTGTGTGTATAAGGGAGGCGGCTGCAGACAGACAGGCTCTAGGGGATTACAGAACAGGACAGGGCACCATAACTCATCGAGCCGATCACTGGCCACAGACAGACAGGCTGGGTTCAATGGTGATGGCTCACTGATAGGAATCTGCCACCAACAACCGACAAAGAGCATTTATCTGTGGGGGGAAACCCAGCCCTATTCTCTCACACAAACATGCATTCAACGCACACATGCACACAGCACATTACCAATGTAATACGCAAAATGTACTCTGTTCATTTTTGATTCATCATTTTCATCCGTGCTTCCATGGCTGCTAGCGTGGTTCACAAAGTCATTTCACAGATTAGTCATGTTTCTCTCATTTTTCAGCCAAAGAGAGAAACCAAAAGGCCTGACATTTTCATGTATACAACTTATTTCCGTGAGTTCAAGGTCATTCGTACAATGCATGAGAATATTTCAATTCACCAGTTTAATTTTGGCGTGAGCAACACGAGTGGTCACGATGACCAAGAAGTAAACAGCCTGTTTACGAGAAGTTAATAAAGAGCATATATTTATATGACGCAATGTGAGGTTGAATTTTTTTCCATCTTTTCACATTTTTCCCTTGGGAAATACTTGATTTCTCCATGTCTGCAGGGCACGAAAAAAAACATACAAATAAAACAATCTGATAAAGAAACAGATCACTCTTTGGATGAACTGCACACCAATTATGTCCACACCAAGGTTAAAAAATGTGGCACAGCATCTTGAGGAGGTGCCGTGCCTGCTTTGTTTTAGACAGTCACGAGTTTGGAAGGAAAACACGAATGTGACTGCATCAAAAATCTTCATTACAGCCATCAGATGCAATAACAAACTGATGAAAATTCAACCAGGATGGAATTTTGCAAAGTTTTCAAGAATGTAAAAGGTACTTACAGCAACCATTTAGATTTCAACTTTAACTTCAAAATTTCCACTAAAAAAAATAAAGCCAGAAATGAAGACTAGAGATCTGTCTACTTGTCTTTCTTGGTACAACTAGGCTGTTGAGCAAAATGTTATCTGAATCAAGAGTTGCCCAAAATTATGATTTAGCTTGCAACAAAAGAGGATTTTCATTTCTTTACTTTTGTTTTTATGTGTGAGTGTGCGTTCTCGTACTTGCCACCCCTGATGCCAGACCATAAAGCAAGCCACCTTCAGCTTTTGGCTCAAAAATGTGGGTTGCAGGTGGACACTTCTCCTGCCTGATGAAGTTGTAGAGTAGGGTCTTCACCAGCCGACTGGTTAAACACAAACTGGGGAAAAGAGAGGCAAATGGGTTTAAGAAGCAAGCTGGAAATATACTTCAATAAGTAATCATCACAATTTAGAAAAATATAGTATTTTTACATGCATATATAGTATATATAATCAGCTGCAAAGGGTTCAGGGTTAGCTTTTTCTCCCACATTCAGTGTTTTGCCTCTACGTTAACAGCATATCATACATCTGGCTTACAACTGTGCTGAATGGAGATGTAAATTCTTAGAAAACAGCCTTATAGTTGATTATTTGCATTCATAGTTTAAACTATTTACAATTAGGTCAGTCAATGTTACAGCTGCATCATCAGTATGATTTCTCTTTTGTGCAAAGCATTGACCCAAAAGGCTTTCATCAAAGTATGGGTTAAGGCTACTATCACTGCGTTCTTTAGTACACTTTTGTTTTGTTAGAGGTTTAAAATGCAAAGCCTTCCACATATCAACAATTATGTAGTCGTCTATAGAACGCACGCATAAGCTCAGCTGCAAAAGTTTTCAAAATAAAAGCACTGAGGTCATCTGGTCCTCTGAAATTACTCTGATTAAAATGTTTTAAAGGGTTCCTTGCCTGCTCAATAGAAGAATGAATGATATACACCTACATTAACCTTCAAAAGTTTGAGGTCACCCAGGCAATTTCATGTTTGCCATGAAAAGTCACATTTTTTTCATGTGCTAACATAACTGCACAATCATCAGTTAGTCTTTCAACACCATTAGCTAACACAGCGTAGCATTAGAACACAGGAATGATGGTTGCTGGAAATGTTCCTCTGCACTCCTATGTAGATATTCCATTAAAAATCAGTCGTTTCCAGCTAGAATAATTGTTTACTATAATAACAAATGTCTAATAAACTGTATTCCTGATTAATTTATTATCTTATTTATTATTTATGTTATTTTCTTTGAAAAAAAAACAGATTTTCTTTCAAAAATAAGGACATTTCTGAGCGGTAGTGTATATGAATACAATCTGTATAATTAACATCAGGAAAATAAAGTTCTTAGGCTAACTTGGCAGTGTTATCTGACCTTAAAGGTCCCATATGGTGAAAATTAATTTTTATTGTGTTTTGTGGCTGTTTGTGGTGAAATGCACCATCTTTGCAGTATTTTGAGCTAAAAAAAGAAGGAAAAAAAACACACTGGGGGGTGGCAAGTGAGACTGATTAATTTGCTGAAAAGGTGCACAATATGGGCCCTTTAATGTTGTCAGTGTGACTGATAACTGTAATATCCTCTTACTAATGTAATAAAAAGCAAAGCCATGACACGCAAAATTACATAGGCGTGCCTCCAGTCAGATGCATTTTGATTCTATTCTCAGTTCCACGTGTGTCTGTATCAGGTGTCAGTTTGATACTCTTTCATCATCAAAAAGCTGTAATATGCAATGTGCAATGCTGTGGTTTCTTGCTAGACAAAATAATTTTAGACAGCATACCAAGTTGCTTTGCCAACAACTGCTTTTTACCTCAGTGGAAATTAACTCAAAGTGCTCCCGTTTGCTTCAACGCTATGAGAGTCCTAAAAGAATATTACCTCTTTCCTCTGTCCACCCATCTAAAGTGTTACTACCTGACTTACACAAAACACCTTCACTGCTTCAGCATGTGTCTAAACTAACAGTATTCAAATGAATTCAGGTTCCAGCCATTTCACAGCACAGGTCAACATCATGCGTTGGTTTAATTTTACTTTCATTAGCATTTTTTAAGTTGTCCAACCAACACATTTACTTTTTGAAGTTTTTAGTTCCTACTGCATGCTTTCACTGACAATCACAGACTATAAAATAACAGTGGAGATGGAGACTGCAGTTAGCTACACTACAGTTGCCCGTTTTAGTTATTTTATTATTAAGAGAATGGCACATGAAGACAATGTTTGGGACATGAGGCTGTGTGAAAGCACAAAGACAGACTAACTGTATCAGAGTGGATCAGACAGTGTCACATTTGATTGGAGAAGAGCCCAAATTATCTGGGATTGCAGTCAAAAAAAAAGTCACTGACAGATTGTGGGCGACCCAATTCCTGAGGCGAGCAACAGTAACATTTTTATCTTTATGCAAACTTGATTGTATGGCTAAGCTGCGATTTTCAAGCTCGTAGCTCTTCAGTGGAGTATAAATGAGTTTGTTTTTTTCCCCCTCACCATCGTCCCTTCATGATGTGCTGGTAGATAATTCCATCACGGAGGATGTCTTTGTGGAAGAGCTGATATGAGAAGAATACCAGCAGCGTGGTCACTGCTTCAAACAGGATGCTATAGGTGATGTCACTAGAAGAACAGATAACAAGAGTTAATGTGAATATATGATAATCTCTCTTAACACAGCTTCATAGGCTCACATTTCTGCACAAGATAATGTTTACATATCATGTATGCTCATTAAGCCGTCAAAACTAACAGGATCTAATACTGTATCTCATTTGCAAATTTGTGTATATGCATTTATGAAGGGACACTAATACAATCTAATTCCCTGGAGGAAGGTGGCAACGCAAGACTGACTTTGCAATGCTCCATGTTTGTTAAGCTTAATGATTCCCTTCAGACATGCTTTAAGCATAAAAACACATTTTTCTGGGAACAGCAATTTGTGTCTTATGTAATGAAAAATCCAGATTCTATAAATATGGTAATATTTTTCATTTCAGGAGACACCTCTCACTTCACTGAAAAAGCAATTCTCTGCATTGGAGATGTGCAGAACTAGCAGAGATGCTAAGAAATGAAGCGACACACACACAAACATACACACACACGTTTAACTCAACCTTGATCCAAATTACTTGATAAGTTGTCAATTCCTAAATTAAGTGGCAAGTATATAATTGATTCATCGGTCTGAGTGGTTACGCAAGCAAAAAAGTCAAAATTCTCGGATTCCAGCCTCTTAAATTTGAGTATTTTCAGGAGTTTTTTTGGGGGTAGAGTTAGTGGCAGTAAACTAAATATCTTTGTACGACAGAATAACATGTTAGGGCATTGTCTTTGGGAAACATTCATCAATACATATGGCATTTTATAGACCAAAAACATAATCAATTAAACGAGAACATAATCATCAGATCAACTGAACGTTGAAAATAGTAATTAACAGCAGCTCTCGTAAAGAGCAAAAAACTTTCCCTTTCAGCAGATGAAAGCAAAAACACCCTTTCAGCATAAAACTCTCATCAAACAATGAAGGTTAAACATTCAACACGTCCTGACACATGAATACTCTATGTACTGTACTGGCTTTCACTCAAGTCTTTTCTTCAAGCTTTCATACATGTAATTCTGTCACACTGAAAGATAAGCAAATCAGATGTGTGTGGGTGTGTGTGCCATCCTGTATATTTCAATCAAGTGTAGTATAGGAGAGGAAAAATGTGTCCTCACACTAGAAAACCAAAATCAATAGGCAACATTTGTCCTTACTAGGTCTAGGAAATGTGAGAAAGAGTGAAACAAGCAACTTAGTCACCCATTTAGTTCCATCATGTTGTGACTACTGTGTTTATAATTCATGGGAAAACTCAATCGATCAAGACCAAAATATAAAAATCTTATTCAACAGTCCTCCAAAAATTTTGTACAGCATTGCCAACAAAATGTGTGTGGAAAAAAAAGAAAGGAAATGCTACCCAAAGCCCAAAGGAAAGCCTCGCAGTTGTTTGTGTTAACTTCATAATACATCACTTATAAAATTACTCTACTATCAAACATTTTTGTAATATTTTTGTCAGGTGGCAAATCAACTACTTGACAAATTGCTTCAGCTGTACAGCTAAGTGGAGCTGTTTATTTTAAAAAAAAAAAAATCTGTCTTTCTTCTGAAACAGAAGCACAAAGGGTGCATGAGTCTGTTTGGGATTTGGGAAAGCTATACCAAAAGAATGGTAAGATTCCCATCCAAATCGGGAGCACGTACAGAGGAAATGGGCTGACAGCCACAAAGTGGTGAAGGGAAGAAAAACAAGGAGAGTCTAAGCTTGGAACAATGAATAATGTTGGAATGTTGAATGCATTTACACAAGAGCCAGGGTTTGATGTCCAGAGACAACAGAAGAAAAGGAGAGAAATGGGGGGGGGCAGAGGAGTTTGGTTGGCAGGCGGTGAGAGGGGGATGTCAAGAATGACACACCATAGAGAAGAAAAACAGAAGAGAAGTCGAAGATGCTGTGTCAAGGAAAAAGCAAATGTCAGTCATATTTCTGTGATTTTGTTTTGACACTCTGGACAAGCGTGTGTGAAGTTCAGAGGAGATTTTCTGTACAGAGACGTACATACTGTGTGTTTGTATATCTCTCTCTGACAGACTGTCAGTCAAATAATTCACCCATTGATAAGTTAGCGCACTGAAATATTCATCATTCAGGGTGTGCTAGCATGCACGCAGCCCAGTTGGGATAAAGGCTGATACCATTTTTTCAAACATTATGTTCTCTACTCTCCCACTCATTGGAAACACTCCTAAACTCTCATTTCAAGCCTCTTCTCTTCCCCTAAACAACCAACACGTTCTGTCCTTCTTTAGTCGTTCCAGTTACATCGCTTCCAGTTCATCATGTTGCCAGCTCAGAGTTTCAGCATGCCAGTTTGGCATGTTCCATAATGGATTGTATCTTTTCTCAGTTAATGAATCAAGAAACGAATAGACAAGTACAGCACGCACACAGAGCTACTTTTTTTTTTTCCCACAAACTGCTTTTCATTAACTGATCAATGACAAACCTCCTGAAGCGCAACGCAAAGACATCCGCAAAAACAAACAACTCAGACTAAAAGACAAGCTGAGAAATTGAGCAAAATTGATGTTTACATGATGTTATGCTGATTCACGTCAAACAAGTGATCTTGGAGAATTAGTAGTTCAGTGTGTAGGGGCAGATCTAGGGGTAGTATGAACCAGCTGATGGAATTAAACATCTTTTCAGAGTGTATGAGAATCATTCCTGCATGAATGGTCTTTTAACGGAAGACACAGGAGGGTGTTTTAATTCAATCTCATCTGACACACACAGTTATACACACTTGTATGCAAACAAAGGAGATACTTACAGCAGGGGCACTTCAACAATCAGGTGAACAAGGTTGGACAACAGCTCCTCTAGGAGGTCTTCGCTCCCCGTTTCTACACAAGGGGTTGAGGGAGTTACTATTTGAGACATATATGGCAGCTCCCTGTTGATTAGTCAGTCTCTCTTTGCTTTTCCCATCTCCCACTGTACAAATCCCACTCTCTGCCCCCCCAACCCTCTTTATTTTCATGCTCACTGTAAAGAGGACTAATGAGAGAAGTTAGCTAATGAGGATGACAGGGTTTTAATGCCGTATATAATGAATTTCATATTTTCTTCACAATCATACCTGCAAAAGCACGATAGAAAACCAGTGGAAATAAAATGGTCTGCAAGTGTTTATCATTAAATCTGTTTATTTTTCCACGCAGTTCGTTCCAGCAGCTTAGATGACAATTTAAAACTATATAATCAATTAAATTACTGTGACCTGAATCCAAATAAGCAGCAGGAAATTGATGTATGGACAAAGCCATTTAAAATGATCTGAATTTGATTTAATTCAAGTTTATTCAATTATCATCAAATTTTCATCGTTCTTATGTTATAAACATGCAGCCCTTGTTTTTGTATTGCAAAAAACTCAGTTGGAGAAAAAAAACCTTCAAGATTGTTTCTTACGAGATTTTCAGGAGATGATGTGGATTTTTGTGCAAAGTTACAAAAAGATGCAAATTTTCTCAGAGCACATTCACTCCTGTATGGGAGGTAGTCTCTCAATAATTGTAAAGCAAAGAGTCCTCACTCCAAACCACTTCTTGAAACCTTTGAAGTTGACTACTATGTCCTGTTTGTGGCTCTGCTACAATCTCCCAGTGACACGCCTTCCTACTGAAAATCCATCTGTTATTGAGCTCACCTCCACAGAAGCCTGGTGCCCTCTCCTGGTAGGAGAACTGTAGGTGCAGCTCTTCCTCACTCATCTCCCTGATGAACACCTTGAGCAGGCAGCGGATCATGAACAGTGCATTGTGGGCCTGCCAGATGAACAGCTGACTGTAGAGGAGGAACAAAACAAAGACATCTCATTAAGGATCAGACAGAGCAGTGTCAGAAATAACAGATTTAAAGGGGCCTGCTGCTGGGTAGGGAAAAGCTGGCAAAGTGCCGTTTGTTTATTTACCAAAGACAGCTGGGTCGACCATGTATGCTCTTCAGTATATAATACGTTGTTCAAATGCAAACATTTACTCATATTCAGCTCATCGCTATCTAAGTGTGGCTTAGTATACTTTTGTGCAGTCCATAGAAGGTTAAAGTCTTTATTAGTCATTCTGTTTAATTCACTGAATGTCCTATGCCTGACCATCTTCAGTTTGACTGATTGTTTTTTGAATATTGTTCGAGTCGACCAATCAGTGGCGAGACATTCAAAGTGATATAACTTCAAAAATACTATAACTAAAGTCCTGAAATTTTGTAGACTCATTGATTTGTATGCATATGTTCTTCAATGGTACAACACAGTCATATGATGTTGTAAATTAGGTAAAAAAAAAAAATGCCAATATTTGTCTACTCTGATATTCCATCAACCACAAAACCTTAATTCTTCACCCTAAGGGGCAGATTTTTTCTTAGTGTGATTGGCACCAACAGAAGCTGTAAAAATGTAGAGTATGGTGCCAGTCAGAGACATGCTTCATGAGAAATGAAATTAATTTTGTTTGCATTCATGGCTAATATTTGGTATAATAGGTGAAACCCTCCAACAGTGGTCCCAACTGGAAGAGCGATATAATATTGGGCTAAAAGAAAAATCCTGGTTTTCCAACTCAGTGCTTCAAATAATTTTATGAAAAGTGGTACCATAAGCAATCACAAAAGCAATTTGTTTTCAAATTTGGTGAACTGAGTTGGAAAGACCTAATGGGTTTTTCTCAAAACAATACAGTAACTGTTCTAATATTTCTTTTACACTTGGCATTAACATTAGATCTGTAATTTGAGAAGTAAAAACAGACATTAATGCCAGGTATAAATGCATGTGAAATGCATTAGGCTCAACGAGACCACATTTGGAGGTGGCGAGGCTCACACTAATCAAATCTTGGGAAAACGTTAATACAATCTGTATGTGACAAAGATGCAAAAAGTCTGCCCAACAACTTGGGAGGTCACCTAACTCTGTCTCTTCTTGCTTTCTCAAGTAAGACCCCTCCTTGGCAATGAGAAAAAACTCGAGGTTCTACAGCAGTCTTGCGTCCCTTGACCTGGTATGTTTGTTAACAAGTCAGCCAAAAAGTGGAGTTCAGTGTCTGACCCAGAAATTCGACCCTCAGGGAAAGAAACCATGAAGAAGTTCATTTCCTCATGGCAATTAATGAAGCGTCCACTTATCACATTGTAATCATTATCTACCATCGATGGCTGCTGACGGAGCAGAATCAGTGGAGCGTACTTGGTTTGAGGGTCACGTATAAAGTAGTGTCCCTCTGTCCTCGTTAAAGTATAACGATTTTTTGCAGCTAGACAAGCTTTTTTTGAAATACGCTTCTCCCTCTTTACTACCAGCCAAAATATGAGAGGCACACAAACTCATGTAACAACACACTTGTCTCTCCTTATAAAACTGTAATGTTTAAAATAAAATGAGTGCTTTTCTTTAAATTCAATACAGCCTTCACTTTGACAACCAGGAGAATGATGAGATAAGCTTTGCATTCACTTTAGCAGATAATGATACTACACACAACTTACTGTATAATTATTTATGACAGAAAAAAATGGGGGGAAAGTTGGTGAGAAACAAATGTAGGAGAAAATAAAGAACTGGAACCATCCAGTTCGAAAACCACAATGTTTCAAAACCACTAAAGACCAACACAGGGGTGTCTAATCTCAGCCCCAAACTGAGTATTTGCACATGTCAATTATGCTGCACCAAGAAAATTTAGACTTGTGGGACAAAACGTGTCATGAAATGAAAGAAAAATAGAATGGAGTAGATGGGGAGCGATAACTTCAACCTCTAATAGTGTTTAATACTAGCTGAAGGGTTCCCACCCGAAGCATTTGGTGGCTTGGGCAGAGTCAGTCTCTGTGGAAATGGAGCTTGGCAGTGAGTGCAGAATATCACTGCATAGTTGATGGTTATACCTCAGCAGCTTTCTCATGGGAAAGTGCAACCACTTCAGTGTTTGTCTCCCTTTATAACACAAGGATTCCCTTCCTGTCTGCGATCAAACAATAACTGGCCTGCACACGGTCTATCATTACCAGCGCAGTTAGTTGAGTTCATTCTCCCCTCTGAGGTTCTCATACTCACTCTTGGCATTCTGTGGAGATTTTCAGCTCTTTGGTTCTTCCCAGGAAAATTCTCACAAGAGCACTGAAGTTTCCTGTTCTGGGATTGTTTTCAACTGGGAAAGAAATGGAGGAGAAAACTTAATTATCAACAGCAGTTCAAACTGCAGAAACCTCAAGAAGCGATTGTTTGGTATGACATTAATTAAAGATAAACATTTTAATCTGAACACCAGAGAAGTTAATTTTCTCTATTACAACTTGTCTACATTATAGTTCTATAAAAATGATTAAAAATGCACATATATCCAACGCACTGAGGGTCTTGGCCAAGGGAATGACAGCTTCTTCCAGCAACTTAGAGTCTCCACTGTGAAACAGAAACAAAGATGGAGAAGAGAACAGTTAGACAAATGAGTTAAAATAGACAGGGGCAGCTGATTGATTGAGTCATCTGTCCTTTTCTGCCCTGCTAAAAACTGCAAGATAGTATAATAATATCATGAAAGGAACTAGTTATTTGCACTTGTTAAAGGTCTGCAGGGACAAAAAGAGAACTTTCATGCTACAAAAATCTGAACAAAACAGGCAGGGACATGTTAAGACATATAGCATCAGTGTGGAGTTTGTTTCTTTTCTGATGGACAGCCATCATGTCAAGTGTGTGTGTTGCAGGGGAATGAGCGTTAGTCATTTTCAAGAATCTCTCCTCTTGGTTATTACTATGACCACAAGCAAAACATTCTTTCATTAGGTCCTACAAGCCAGAATAGGCTAAACTAGTTGGCTCACATTGAAAGTTTGAAGGAATAGTTTCACATTTTTGGAAAAACATACACTACCAGGGTTAGATCTTAACTTTTTTCTGCACTAGCCACCCGGGCTAGTAGCTTGCAAAATGCACTAGCCCGCAGAATGTTGCACTAGCCCGTTACTTGAAGCCCCTCCGTTGGACGTTATGGGGCAGAACGAATATTCAGATATTAGTCTTTAATAGGGCCCGACTATTCGGAGGCCAGAAACCACTATTCGGGCCAGCCCTACTATGCTCATAACTAACTGACACAGCACTAAGGAACACCTGTTTCAGAATCTGAAAGTCACATGTATTTCAATTCTAAAAAACTAACAGATTTTGAGACTTCTTGAATCTCCATACTCACCAGGTTATGCTCCCTGCGCTCAGAATAACTGGCCATCTGGATAAGCCCATTAAAAGCTATGCTATCTTGCAAATTCACTGCAAATCTCTTCACTCATATTTCAAACAAACTTTTCAAACATGGCTGACATCACCCCACCTTACTGCCCTGCCATCTACCCTAAGTTACAGATTCTGTTAAGCACTTATGGTGCAACACAGTTACCTGTGTCAATGAACAATGACAACAATACATTACAATAGAAATAGAGTGAAGTTAAAAAGTTTTGCACTAGCCAACACAGGCTAGTAGCAGAGATTTTGCACTAGCCCGTGGATATGTGTACTAGCCACGGGCTAGTAGGCTAGTGTTAAGATCTAACCTTGACTACCTTTTAAAAGTTTGGGGTCACTTAGAAATGTCCTTATTTTTGAAAGAAAAGCTGTTTTTTTTCAATGAAGATAAAATTAAATTAATCAGAAATACAGTCTAGACATTGTGAATGTGGTAAATGACTATTTTAGCTGGAAACAGCTGATTTTTAGTGGGATATCTACACGGAGGTACAGATTTCCAGCAACCATCACTCCTGTGTTCTAATGCTACATTGTGTTAGCTAATGGTGTTGAAAGGCTAATTGATGATTAGAAAACCCTTGTGAATTTATGTTAGCACATGAATAAAAGTGTGAGCTTTCATGGAGAACATGAAATTATCTGAGTGACCCCAAATTTTTGAACAGTAGTGTATATCTGCAAGATTTAGATGGGAAAACAACCACACCACACATATCTATGTGACAAATAAGCTGCGACAACACTCAGTTTGTGTAATTTAGCAAATGGACAAGAAAAAGGAGAAACTACTAGACTGGTTCGGTCCAAATATAAAGCCAATTCTGCACCTAATTGCTGGTGATAGTATTTACTACTCATATTGCTACAAAATGAAGTGAAAAAACATCAGCTCACTATTTTTCATAGTTTCAGTATTCAATTAATTCTGGACTGGATCCAACAGCTTGCTGGTTGCCTGGTATCTGCTCCTGCTCAAGAAATAGACTAGCACACAACCAGCTATGAAACTGTCTTTACACCTTGATTTTTGTGTGAATTAAATAAATGCAATGCAAGACATTACAGGGGCTGTTAATCACATTTTGCTACCTACGAACAGATATGGAAATCAGCCTATTTTCCAAATCTTTTCCTTATAAAATCAAATCTGATTACTGTCTGAATGCCCATACATTATATGCTGAAAATACTCATTGTGTAACAGTAAATATATTTATTTTTATTGTAGGGAAGACAAAATGCATGGGATTTGGTTTAGGAGTCCACTAATTATTGGCATGCGTGATGACTGGACCAGATACTCAGACATTTTTCCAATTATCATATTTTTTATAATCGATTCCTGATATTTAAATACATTAATTCAAAGATGTGCTACTTTGGCTCTGTTGTCTCTCAGGGTTGTAGTTTGTGGTATTCAAAATTTTGACATCAAAATGTTTTGTTTTTTTTCTGTAAATGCACCGTCTATCATTTGTTGGTAATTGGTTTACTTGATTACTAATAATTGACATCAGTATAGGCCTGAAAAAAAACATATCATTTAGCCATTAATTCGCTTCAAAACACGTAAAGTGACAATTTCTTTACGCTTCACAGTAAAACACAAAGCCACTGAACAGTAACAGAAGTGAAGCATTTCGTGATGGGAAAACTTATCAGGCTGTTGCAACAACAGGCAGAAAAATGACAGAATATGCTGTGGCACATTTATGCCTTAATCAAATGATTAATACAAGTATGAGTCCTATCACACATTACTATTCAGCCATTATTATATTATTATACATTCACCCAACTATTTCAGACAGACATCATCATTTTACTATTCAGCAAATCTGTTCTCATGCAGAGCGGCACTAATATATCACTGTACAATCATGGCACTGATTTAATTTTGATTTCAGAGGGAAAAAAAGGTGAAACAGAATAAAGAAATTGTGTAGTATAATATGATTATTTTGTTATTTCAGACATGATATGGATACAAAACTACCTGTTCCACTTTGACTTGTGATTTAGTGGATTATGTTAACAAATTTTTTAACTTCTTTTTCTGTTATTTTCAGTTCTCCAAGTTGTATTTTTACTCTGTAGCTATCTGATGTTGTCTTATACACCACTTAGGTGTTAAATCATCAGAGTTTGTTGGTTTTCCCTTAGTGTTTGTCCTCTGGATTGTCTAGTCTTATTGCAAGTATGGAGGCAAAATTTTAGGTACTTTCTGTTTCTATTGTTTTATAAATATATGTGAAATAGTCCATCTATATAAATATGCGCTACCAGCCGCAGTCCAGCTGTAAGAGGGAATCCTTTGTCTTTACATGTCAACACTACTTATAAAGGAACTTAAACTAATGGTTAACTTTTATATCCTTAAACATTCAGGGCAGTAATCCTGTTGAATCATTACTCAGGTGAGCTCTGCAAACATCCTGGTAACAGTTTAATGCTGGATCCTGGGTGGGAATCGTAAAGAACCCTCTCCCTGGAGAGACTGCACTTCAAACACCTGCTGTTATGACATGTTCTAAGTCTTGAGGTGATGCTTGAGGAAATATGTCAAAAAATCTGGTAATTTTCTGAAAGTCTTTGGAGGATGCCTTTAAACACACCTGGGGGTTGCACCATGAATCATAGCCGAGCTGTCTTTGTGTAAGTTGGCTCGACAAAACCGAAGACCAAAATCAATGATAATGGATATCGTGACTGTAGTTCTCAATTTTCTTTGTTACCCCAGGCTTACTCTGTGTCTGTTCACATAAAAGGAGTCATTTGATACATAATGGAATTCTTCTTGTGCACAAAATTGACTGCTTCTTTGCCACCTACAGGCTGTTATAACTGAGTCTACCAGGAATATAAACATTTATTGCAGCAAAAAAGAGGAATCCTGCTACATAACTGTTAACTTATTTAACATTCAGTAAACTCAATGCAGCTGCTTATTTCTAACAATGACTGGTGCACATTGAAGCTCTCAATTTTTTTTTAAATTAATTCAATTAAACATAATATTGAAAAGGTGCATTTAGATCTGACACTGTAACATAATTAAGGCCATGACTTCAGTTTTTGTCCAAATAAAAGTGAATTTAGTTTCTGCCTGAAAATTCTCTGGAATAATACTTCCAACAGCTAATCAATATTCTAATCTATGATCGATTAAGTGCAGTACCAGCAGTGTAAAACGGACTTGGCAGCAAATCAGGACTAAACACGTGAACATATTTACACAATTCCTCACCACTAAATAAATGCATGCATGTTCTTGTATACAGTGTGAGGAGACTGTCACTGCACTGCTTCAGTCACTGGTATTAGTGACATACAGGTATAATGCATTCCCTCAGCTGAGCATCTGTATTGTTCATAGAAAATTGATGAAAGGGAGACGTTTCTTACAGCCGACTGAACTCCAAAACTCTGAGCATAACCTCCTCCAGGGTAGCTACGCATTACAAGTTACCATGGTGATCAAGCAGAGTAAAAGCAAGCCACCTTCGTGACACTGAAAACTCAACATACACTGATTCAGTGTACCTCGCTGACCCATGCTTCATAGCACTCCCCAATGGTATACATCCTTAATGAGACATATTCCTTCTACTAATGCTTCCAAGGTCTACAATAGTGGAGAGTTTACTTATCTCACATAGAATGCCACCTCCAACTTGTTTTCCTTCATTGCTGGCCTTTTGTTTTGTCCTTGTTGGGCATAATAACATTTAACGTAAAGTACCAAATATGTTTTTTTTTTTATTATCAGTAGTGTGAAATTAATGACTGCCAAAGTTTTTTAACCTGGAAATGTGCCTACTTGTATTGTTTAATTAAACCAATAAATAACTTAATTGAAATAAGTGGATAACCCTGAATTAAAAGCTTTACTAATGGCTCTTCATCTGAACTCTAACTCCACAGACAGTAGAATGATTAACAGCGGGGTAGCTTGAGAGCACATCTGCAACATTATTGCACATGTTGTGACACACTAAACAGAACTGTTCCATGGGAGTGTTTGCTTACCTGCTGGTGGGACTGATGAAGGTGAAGGATATGAGCTGGTTCCAGAAAGGGTCATTCTCTGATATGGACTCGGTGCCCACCAGAGCCTTGAGACTGGGGTTATCAGACAGGTCACTAACTTGGCTGGTGTTGGCTCCCATTTTTACTGGCTGCACTCAGCCAGACTTCACAGCGTTTTCACCGGGCATATGCCAAATCCTGGGGAAAAGGAAATAGTTCAATATTAGGTCACACATAATGAATAAATACACAACAAACTAACTATGTAAACCTGAAGTCATTTCATAGGGGTCATCAGGCTTCACTGTGAGACGAGAAAGCAGCTTCTAATCTACACAAACTTCTATCCAAATTCAAATATGTGTAAAAGAGGGAACCTTTGTATCTTGGGTTTCAAGATGTTAAGTGACAAACACAGTTTCAGTGTCTGTGGTTTTCCCTGTCCATGCAGTGCAAAAGCAAATCCTCAATTTGTAGCAAAATAGTTCCAACACAATGAAGACTGGAAGGTGAAGGTAACTTCTGGATGACACACATTGAACCAGGACGTGTTTTGTTTTCTTCTACTGACACACCTTTGGCATACAGGAGTAGCCAGTTCAAGTGAACTTAAACACCGTACAAGAACATAGTGGTTTTTACCACAAGGGATAGTCTGCGCTCCTCCCCCAGTAATGATTGATGAATATGAAAGACACAGTGATGCTAATGTCAAGCTATAGAAGCTACCGAGTCATGCCATTCTACATTATATTCTATGGTTGTGGTAAATTTGCAAAAGAACCAAACAGTTTCTATATTTAGTGTACTGTTTAACGCACCTTTAGCTGTATCTGCTTACAACATGACTGCACATGTATCTGCTTCTTTAAAACACCAACTTGCATGACGGTTGCTAGCCCAAACTGAATTCAACTGCAGGAAATAGCCGGTGTCTCGGAAATTTTCTCAGTCAACACCGTACACTGAGAGTCCAAAATTAGCACGAAATCACAGCTCGGTAAATTACTGATAGAGGAATGTGTCAGGTCAGCCGTTAGTAAATATCTCACTATTCAAAAAGCAGCTAACGTTCACTGCTTGTCTGCCATCAGCTGACCGCTCGGCTTACCTGTCATAAATGCTTCTCGCAGTTTCTGAGGCGCTGTAGACTCGCAGGACCGTTAACAGGAGACAGTCTTGTTCCACTGAACTGCAGTTTTTTCCACAATTTTTAACGAATGTAATTTACAAAGGCAAATACTTGCAATTGTGGTGTATTTTTGACAGCTAAGTTTACTCTACAGACTCCTTTCCACCATGTTTTCCACGTCGCCACCCCTTGCGTGATGACGAAATGTGGGCGTTGTTACGTCTGTGACGTTCGGCGGAGACAAAATATGCATTTTTACCCAATGTCCAGCAGATGTCATTAAAGTATACAATGCTGTTTAATTCAATATTCAACTCGTAAATATAGAAATAAAGTAAATATTCCTATGAAATCAACAAATATGTCTGAAATAATCATGTGGTAAATAAATGCGACATTAGAGAATAAAAGCTCCCTGAAATAAATAAAAGAAGTCATCTGGAGAATGCTTCCTTTTTTGATGTATGTATTAAGTATTATATTTATTCATTTCACAATTTATTTCTAGCTTGTTTTTTATTTAATAGGAAAAAAACTGCATTCCAGAGCGGCCTATCCCACTACCGTCACATTCAATTTATCTAAATATTATTATATCAATATAGATTTATATGACACTTAAAGTGATGTGTAGGCACTTCAGTAAGATTCTTTTATTTGTCTGAAATCCAAGTCTGTCTGAAAACACAACACCTATAATATTAGGAATATATGCATACTGCTACACTGCCTCATGTCCAGTACATCAAATATTACCATCTAGTTTGAGTCATGATACTGGCAACTTAAGAGCATGGTGTGTTGTTTCACCTACACCGATCAGGCATAACATTATGACCACCTGCCTAATATTGTGTTGGTTCCCCTTCTGCTGCCAAAACAGCCCTGACTTGTAGAGGCATGGACTCCACCAGAGCCCTGAAAGCATGCTGTGGAACCTGGCCCCAAAATGCTAGCAGGAGATCCTTCAAGAACTGGAAGTTATGAGGTGGGCCTAGATGGATCAGACTTCTTTATCCAGCACATCCCACAGATGCTTGATTGGATTGAGATCTGGGAAATCTGGAGGCCAACTAAAGGCCTCAAACCTTTCCTGAACCATTTTTGCTTGGTATTACAGCGCGCTATCCTGCCGAAAGAGCCCACAGCCATCGGGGAATACCGTCTCCATGAAATAGTGTACATGATTTGCAACAATCCTTAAGCAGGTCGTACATGTCAAAGTAACATCCACATGGATGGCAGGACCCAAGGTTTCCAGCAGAACATTGCCCAACGCATCATACTTTCTTCCCATAGTGGATCCTGATGCCATGTGTTCCCCAGGTAAAGGATACGCACACGCATCCAGCCATCCACATAATGTAAAAGAAAATATGATTCATCAGACCAGCCCACCTTCCTCCATTGCTCTGTGGTCCAGTTCTGATGCTCACATGTCTGTTGTTGGTGCTCTCGGTGGTGCACAGGGGTCAGTATGGACATATGCAGCAAACTGCGATGCACTGTGTATTCTGACACCTTTCTACCGGAACCAGCATTAACTTCTTCAGCAATCTGAGCAACAGTAGCTCATCTGTTGGATCGGACCACACAGGCCAGACCTCGCTCCCCTCGTGCATCAGTGAGCCTTGGCCGTCCATGACCCTCTCACCAGTTCACCACTCTTCCTTCCTTGGACCATTTTTGATAGATACTGACCACTGCAGACCAAAAATACCCCACAAGAGCTGCCATTTTGGAGATGCTCTGACCCAGTCGTCTAGCCCAGCGGTTCTCAACCCTGTTCCTCAGGACCCCATGTCTTGCATGTTTTAGATGCTTCCCCGCTCCAACACACCTGATTCAAATGATCAGCTCGTCATCAAGCCTCTGCAGAAGCCTGATGACGAGCTGATCATCTGAGTCAGGTGTGTTGGAGCAGGGAAGCATCTAAAACATGCAGGACATGAGGTCCTGAGGAACAGGGTTGAGAACCACTGGTCTTGCCAGCACAATTTGGTCCTTGTCAAACTGGTTTAAATCCTTATGCTTGCCCATTTTTCCTGCTTCAAACACATCAAAATGTTCACTTGCTGCCTAACCTAGCCAACCCCCAACAGGTGCCATGATGAAAAGATAGTCAGTGTTATTCACTTCACCTGTCAGTGGTCAGAATGTTACACCTGATCAGTGTACATCATTTGTGTTTTATTCTTGTATTATGATCTTATGTGTTTTATTCCAAAAAGCTTATCCAAAATCTTTTTTCCCTCCTTCTAAATTCCACAAATGCATAATCCCTTTTGTAAGCCATGAATGCACAGCATTCAGCTGCTTTCAGCCATCAACTGTCCATTCATTTGTCCACAATCATATACGGTTGTAAAATATATTACAGTAGAAAGAGAAGAGTGATTATGAAAAGATGTACGAGTCTTTGTGTTGTTAAATTATTCACGAGTAACTGATACAATAAAATGTTGAATAAGGCTTTCAGTGAAAACCATTTTTGTTCTGAATATCTCAGATATTCAAAACATAAATGTAATATTCTACAGTTACTAATTACAGGTAGAGAGATTCTTATATGAATAGTGTAAGTGGTAGCACAATTCTGTATGGGAACAATAAATGAGCATTTATTATTTGAAGGTTTTCTTTTATTCATTCATTAAATTGCAAGTTTGACATAGAAAAATTATTTGAGACTCAATATTCAATACAGCAAATGAATGTGTCCATTATTGATTAATGAGTAAAATATATCAACATTATAAATGGAAAAAAAAACAAACACAAGCTTTAAACAACTTTGGATGGATATTAAAACCAATCCATTTGTCAAAGGTCGATAAGTTAATTTATAGCTTCTCTATACTATATGAATAGAATATTTACACTGTTTCTGTAGCTTTATAACATTTTGAGCTGTCAATCTGTCTTCTTGTCCGCTGCTATAGTTGATCCATTAGCAGTCGCCACACCGTTGCTCTCAGGCTGAAAAATATGAGAACAAAAATTTCCTTTAAAAAGCTGCAGGCAACAACAGTGTTAAAAATGAAAAAGTAGATCAACCGTCTCAGTGATTCCTGTGCAGGTTTTTTTTTTCCTTTAGATATTTTTAAGCCTTTATACCCAGCATTAGAGCAAGACAATAAGTGTGAATTTGATATAACAGCACTAATAATAATATGTAAGATACTATTATACAGTGTCACAAGTATAAAGAAGTTTACATCTAATACAGGGTTCCACTAGAAAGTATTCCATTCTGTACATGAATAAAACATAACACAGTAAGATCCTATCGTAACAGTGTGATTCCATTCATATTCAAAATAAGACATTAATTCTTTGTTAAGCCACATACAAATAAATGAATAAAATACTGTAATTCAATCTTTACTTTTTATTTAACTTACCTTGTATGTTCCATTACTCTTTTCACTGACTTTTTGGTCATTAGTCCCAGTCTCCTGGACTGCTTTTTTGGTCCAGAATGTATTAATAATGGGTGAAATGACAGGGTAGAGGATCGGCTCCAGGAACCTCTTGTAGACCCACAGCAGGACAGGAATCACAATGCAGGGAATGCACACCATGACTGTGGCTTGGACAGACTGTTTGATATGAAAAACCTGTAGGAGAGAAAGAAAATACAGATTCACCTCTTGTCAAAAACACAAAAACATGTCTTCCTCCCACTAATGACAGGCCTATAACTTCTACAGTCATATATTATGAAGTATTTTAACAGACAACACATGTGACTCAAATGTCATTCAACTTTAATTTTTCCTGAGAGAACTCAATTTTATTTCATTCTAATTTTAACTCTATTTTATGCTTTTATCTAGTAAATTGTATGCACACATGTATATATATTTTTAAAACGCATTTTTCCTAACCTACCTCATGTCCACTCAATATTCTTCTGTACAAAGTATCTATCTATCTCTCTGGTCACTGTTGGTTTATTGCTTGTTATTCTCTAGTGTTTTAGTAAGCTGCTGCTACTGTAGGTGGTTGCTCAGATATGTGTAGACCAGTAGTTCATAAATGAGCTCCACTGGGTTTTAAAGCAATACAGTGAGATGAGAAATGTATTGTGAAGTAATAATGTACTGCCAGTAACAATGGGAATATTGAAAGCACCCAATCGTTCTTAGAAGTAAACATAGGACGTTCACTTTACATAAAAGTTCTGCTAGTCTATGCTGTAGCAGCAACACAAAAAATTGTTAATTTGGATTTGGACTTGGATAAAAAGAAAAGTGGAAAAAAACTTTTAACTAAATTAAGTGTTAACTGTTTAAGGTTTGTAACAACATAAAAACTGATGAGATTCTAAAAAAAATTTAAACATCTTTTTTAACAACGAACAGTTGATACTGACTTTTGTAGTTGTGATTTATTAACCGGTTGTCTTTAAACCAGTTTCTTTGTGATAGAGCTGCAACAAAAATTATTTTTATTGTCAATTAATATGCCAGAGTTTTTTTTCTGTTTAGTTCATTAGATGCTGGGTCCATAAAAGACGGGGAAAAAAAATCCTGAAAATGTAGATCAGTCTTCTAAAATGTCTTATTTTGTTGTCAAGTGAAAGATATGAAATTTACAGTCATAGAGGGGGAAAGTATTAAGAATTAGATTTTTCTTTCTCAAATTGATTAATTTAATATGAGAGTAGTTGGCAATTAATTTATTAGTTAAACAATCATTTCATCATGAAACAAAGCAGCACCAATTCTTTCTTTAAAGGCAACATAAGAAGTTCACTTTACAAAACAAATCTATGAGCTGTAGCAGGAACACACACAAAAAACAAGGTGGAAGGTTTGTGTCAATATAAAATCACAATAAAATTATATTTTAAGAAATCTCTTAATAAAATATGAATTTTAAGAAATAGCATTTGATAACTGATTTTTTTTTCTGACGTATGAACTCTTTGTCTCCGAATCTATATCTTAAGGATGGTTCAGGGGTATTCCTAGTTTTTATTTATCAACTGTCTGATTCGGAACTGGCAGCTATTTTGAGTACTGACTGATAGCTAAAGTAATTTTTCAAGTAAAAACTATACATTTTCAATGGCAGCTTTTCAGGTATGATGACCTGCTGCTTTCCTTTGTTGTATTTGACAGTGAATTTATGTTAGATAGATAGATTAAACCTTTATTAATCCCACAGCGGGGAAATTTACTGTTAAAACAGTGCGTGCCATTTTTACAATGAATCGTTTCAGGAAAAGTTTCTGCCAATAGTATTTTTTGCTGCTGTTTCTACAGAGTAAGGTTAAAGTAAGTAATCGAGTAATTTACCAATAATCAGAGGGTTTTTCAATTCTGAAATTAGTAGCTGCAACACTATAACCTCACAATTCAGTCCACCTAACTGCAATGTAGAGCACAACAGGCAGAATTTATGAGCAAAGTAATGTAAAGTCGAGTTATATTTAATTAGGTTTGTTCTTGACAACAGTTTAGTAAACATGTAACTGTCATCGAGCTAACGTTGGCTGTCTCATGAGTGAAAGCTTCACGACCTTATTGTTCATTACATCCTAACATATGTAACCTCTTGAGGACATGTCTGGGAGGATTTTTGCGCTGTTAATTATTTCTCAGTTGTTATATATTTGTTACTCATTTTTCCTCCGACGCCATCAAGCTGCGCTAACGCTAGCTTCCTGCTAGCATCTACCGGGTGGCTCATGGGTGGCTTATATTAAGAACTCTAACAAACCAGCAGGCTAAACAACACTTGACTTAACAGCTACAGAATTTAAACGGAGTAAATGTTCTCACCTCTGCAGATCAGAAAACACCAGTACTGTCTCGTTCTGTCAATGTAGACAGGAGAAACCGTTCTCGTGTCTTTGGACTCTGCTGCGAAGTCTCTGGAATGTGATCTTCTATTTCCGCAGTAGAAGAAGACGAAACCGGAAGTTGTGACACACTGGGCGCCATTCTTCAAAACATTCGTCGACACACCGAAGTACAATTTTGTAAGTGACAGACACACAATAATAGTTGAGAGAAACATATATTTTTAAAAAATATTATGTACTGGGGATTCGAGACAACAAGAAACATGGCCTTGAAATTAGCTGCCTTTTATTTATTTACGTCGTTTTAACTGTGCTTGTGATCCGCTGCCAAACAGTTTAGCCTAGCTTAAAATACCAACAGCAAAATGAAAGTTCCCTGCGTGTTTTGTCTGTTATTACGCAAATGTTTTTGGCCAAAGGTTTGGTCTTTACTTGAATCTCGACATGATTTCCGAGCTGCACAGACGCAGACATGCTAGCTAAAGCTATTTGTACCATTTATACAGTGGCTCCCGAAGAGGTTTTTCATAGTGGTGTCCAGATGGAGCCACTGGGAATCTTGGAGTGACATAAAAGCGAAAAAAGAATTTAAGATATTCTGTTACACTGTTGTCATCCAAGTAGGGGCAAGACCGATTTGTGGCACTGGCAGCTAGCAGTGACACTTTTTGTGGTACCGCTGCCGTGCCACGGTTAATGCCACTGTGCAGCGACACTTTTTGTGGCACCGCCGCCGTGCCACGGTTAATGCCACTGTGCAGCGACACTTTTTGTGGCACCGCCGCCGTGCCACGGTTAATTCCACTGTGCAGCGACACTTTTTGTGGCACCGCTGCGGTGCCACGGTTAATGCCACTGTTGTCCCGAAGCCACATCTACTTGCCGACCCCTGCCCTAAACAGTGACATTAACCGTGTCATCTCTGCTGGCATCTCCAGAGGCCACTGGAAATGCCGCTGCGGCAGTGGCATCTCGCCTAAACAGTGGCATTAACCGTGGCACCGCGGCGGTGTCACAAAAAGTGTCACTGCACAGTGGCATTAACCGTGGCACCGCGGTGGTGCCACAAAAAGTGTCACTGCTCGCTGCCAGTGCCACAAATCGGACCTGCTGTCTCTCTGTCATCTTGAGGCTACTTGTAATCTGTGTCGGTGTAAGAGTAAAGGAATCACATACTGATGTACTTTGAGTTCTTATATTACAGTTAATGTTGCTTATTACCTGATGTGCATATGCTAATACAGTTAGCATTTTGATTATTGAGACCCATTTAGACATGCGTCACTCTTTGTTAATCTGACAGCAGTTGGATGTGTCACTTTTATGTCAACATTCTGTCCATATGTGATGATAATTTATCAACTTAAAGCAACTATGGTTCAATAAAATGTGTTTTCATTGCCGCTCAGGTACCTGTTGCTACAATTTGGTGGTTATTTTAATGATTATACAGGTGACATTCTAAAACAACGGTGCTTATGCATTTATCTTAAAGTATCTGTAATTAGAGCTGTTGTCTTCATGTTTCTGCAGTTACCTTGACCAGTCACAGGTTTTTGTAAATCTCTGTGGTTTCTATTTCAGCGCTACAATGCCTCTTTCCACCCAGTCTCAGGCCGATGATGAACAATATGTTTTAATAGCCAGTTTGGATAATGCCCGCCATCTCTCCAACATACTGAAGGCCATCACCTTTAAAGACCATGCCATCTTCACCGCCACACCTAATGGCCTGAAAGTCACTGTGGAGGACTCCAAATGTTTGCAAGCCAATGCCTTCATCCAGGTGGGTTTATTTTTTTAACTGACCAAATACAGAGGAGGTAAACCATTTCAATCAGCAGAATTTTAATTTCTTACACATTTAAACAGACCCCTTATATAGTGACACCTAAAAAACTAAAGGTATACTTTTTCCTTTCCAGGCTGAGATCTTCCAAGAGTACACTATAAAGGAAGATTTGGGTTTTCAGATCAACCTCACTGTTCTGCTGGACTGCCTCAATATCTTTGGAGGGAGCACAGTACCAGGTAAAAAAATCAATCCATATAATCTTTTAGCTGTAGTTGGAATAATACCGACCTCAGACATGACTCGGGATGTTTATTAATTCCCTCATATAATGTTGCAGGAGTATCAACAGCTTTGCGGATGTGCTACAGAGGGTACGGCTACCCTCTGACGCTGTTTCTGGAAGAGGCTGGTGTGGTGACCGTTTGCAAGATTAACACACAAGAACCAGATGAACCAATTGACTTTGAGTTCTGCAGCAACAATGTCACAAACAAGGTTTACAGTACTGTTTTATGTAATGAAACTGTAGTAATATACACACACACATACAAAAAAGTGACAAAAACAAATGAAAAAATTTATAATAATATATATACATATAAAATAATATGAGTCAGTCTCTTTGTGTTAATAGAAATACAAGTTTTTTTGGTTGTAATGGTTTCCTTCACAAATAGATCAGTAATGGACGTATATGACAATATATGCAGTTGTTATAACAACATTCATAAAAATCTTGACTGATCGTTTGTCTCTGGCTCTTTTCAAAGGTGATCCTACAGTCAGAGAGCCTGAAGGACGCCTTCTCTGAGCTGGACATGACCAGCGAGGTGCTACAGATCACCATGTCCCCCAGTCAGCCATACTTCAGGTATGCTGTCAAAACTACACTACCTGTTCTTACTACAGTGTTTGTTCATAATACCATTGCTGAAATTCCATTGAAGCCCATGAAGAAGGCAGTTACCCTCCTCTCTGGAGCTAAACTGCCAATTATTATCCCCCGCCTCCACGAAGTGGAAAAGGGGGATATAGGTTTGGCCTCCCTCCATCCGTCCGTGCGTCCGTCCGACATGAAGGGGACAGCTTTTCTCAGAAACTATTACAGCTAGGATTACGAAATTTAGTGTGTAGTTTCACACCATGGACACCTTGATCAAGTTCGAAAATGAGACCTGTGTGATAATATTTAACACAGTTATGGCCCTTGATCAGTACTTTGGATATAGACTCATAGACATCACATGTGGCGGGGGATATTGATGACCATGTCGTCTTGTTTCATATACACTTTCTTAAGCCTTTTTGTTTGATTATAAGTGACAGAAATGAGGCCCAACACAGCATCAGCATTTGCTAAATTTAATGCATAGCAGACGTTCAGTGCAGTGACCTTCTGGAGGATTAGTGAATTCCTGAACTTTAGAAATATTGTCCACAAGTAGGTCAAGCTGCTATTCAACTGTTCTTTGATTTGTTCTTACTCTTCAGGTTGTCTACGTTTGGAAACTCTGGAAATGCCCATTATGACTATTCAAAAGACTCAGACATGATGGAACTGTTCCGGTGCACCAAGACACAAACCAACAAGTAAGCATAAAATCACACAAAGAAGTGTGTTTTATTAAGATTAAAGAGAAATAGACTGCCACGTCCCTGAGGTGGACCAGGAGAACTAGATATGGTAACACGGTGACCTAAAGATCAGAGTGACAGACACAAAGTAGTGCATAAATTTGTGGTAGTTATATTCAAACACTTGCTTATAGCCTTCAGCTTGTGATGAACAGGTGGTAGATACACTCAACCTGCACTTGATGGGCTTTTTTCACAATACTGCTCTACAGTGCTCTTTGGAGCACTGGGAGCTGTATTTCACAGTTCCCAGCAGCGCACTTGTCCACCTGTAAAGCTCCTGTTCAGTTTTGAGTATTTTCCTCTTTTTTGTTACTTCTGTGTTTTTTTTTTTTAAATATTCTTTCGTACTTTTTTGGTCCGTTATCCAACCATGCACCATGAAGACCAAACATTTTCGAGTTTGCTCTAGTCTTTGTGTATTATATTGTGTGTGTGTGTGTGTGTATATATTTATATATATATTTATTATGTCTTTAATTTATAGAAGTGTTCTCTTGATTTTCCTTACTGTCACTTTACAAATTTCCCCTTTTGGGACTAATAAAGGATATTCTATTCTTACTGGGTTTAGCACTGACCATTAACAGACATGAAGTTTAGGACATGTTGGATTCTGTATGAATATTTTTTATTCCTTTTTAAAAGTTGTCCAAACTTATAATAAAACCTCTACATCTTCTTAAGGAGACTCATGAGATCAGTCTTCCAAATGTGGCCCAATCAACAAGTTCACTTGCAGTGTAGCCAAGAACTTTTTGCCTCCTTGAGCCTTGTTTCGTAAAAAAAAACTGTCAACAACTGATAATTATATTTTAAATGTTGTAGTGCTATACTGCCGCTACTTTTTGACAGAAGACATTTGATTTGTCCTGGCAGGAAAAGCCAAGATAACATGAACAGTCATTCTGTTCTATCAGCATGACTGGGAACTGGCAAATATCCACGACATGCAGCCATTAGTTATTTACACCTGTGTTTTCTGTAATTTCATGCCAACATGTCTGCTGCAGGAGACACACAGGAATGCTGTTACTATGTCTGTCATCAGTTCTATTAAAGCGCCACATTCTGATTGGTCCTCTCTGTAAACTTTGACAGATACAAGATGTCTCTACTGAAACCATCCACTAAAGCCTTGGCATTATCTTGCAAAGTCTCCGTAAGGACAGACAGCAGGGGTTTCCTCTCTCTGCAGTACCTTGTCAGAAACGATGATGGACAGATCTGCTTCGTAGAATATTACTGCTGTCCTGATGAGGAGGTGGAGGACGACTGAAGACAGGCAGTGAGATTGGACTTTAAATAAGCACCTTAACTTCAGTGATTTCGCAATAACAAGAAGACAAACTCTGCCAGAGGCACAGTGGTACCAGTGGATGGAAGCTGAAGAAAAACAGCTGGACTTGTGGGTAAGATGGACACAGTGGTAGCGGTTTTTGCAGAATCAACTGGTTGGTTATTTTCCAAGATAATGCAACGTTTTTGATCTTGTGCATTTGTGTGAAGTTAAGCTACTATCAGGCTTCTGAATTTCTTAGTTTCATTAACTTGGATATGGAAAATGTCTGCAGGGTTACAGTTGTTTGTTACTATGGATACCTGGTTATTTTAAGTCAATATATGAAAAGTTTTCAGTGACTTAAACTACAGAGTTAACAGCGTAATTGGCCATGATTTCTCTCTTCAGTGCATTTTTAGTCATCTTTTTGAGACCTGCAGTGAGCTGATTGACAGCAGATAAATAAGACATAACACACTAATACAGTTTACTCAAGGTGTCTAGTAAAGCTTGTTTGCAGTGTGTCTCCACTCCACAGTCCTTCATGTTGGAAAAGTATGCTGACACCTTTCAGCGCCGTTTGTTTGGAGCATATATCACATGATACTGACACCAAGTTCAAGTTGTTTTATTTCCATGGCATAGAAAACAACTGTACACACTAAAATTCAATAAAGAAGTTTTTTTATGGAATATTTGCTTTATAAAAAAGGATGGGCAACTTTTGTTTGCAGTATTGTAGCATCATAACTCTACAATCTGCACAATCCTCATGTTGAGGGAAAAGAATGTCTGTCCACAAATTACATCACAAAATGCAACACGTGCAGAATTCAGATTTTCTCTGGGACTAGTATGTTGTAGTTAAAATGACAGTCACACTGTAACCTAACAAAACTCATAATGTTGGACTTCCGACCGGACTGCACTGTTGCATTCCCACATTTTTGTACAGATACTATTGAATCATGGCAGCAGTAAGTCAGTCACGCAGCATATTCCAGTCCATCCAGTTACCTGCGTGCCATCTGCATCCTTTGTCTTTTGAAAGCTTTCTGTTTCTTCTTCTTCACCACTTTTGGCTCGGGTGCTTCTGTCTGGATGTGAATGGGCTTCTCCTCTGCTGGTGTGAGGAAGACGTCAGCTGTAACGTCTTTTACCAAATCCTCCTTCACTTCGGCCTTCTTCAGTTTGTGCATTTCCTTCACCATCTGCTTCTCACGCACTTTGGCTGCTGCTGCCAGTCGGATCTGTCGACGGTGCTGTAGACATAGAAACATGGCAGACATAAATATATAATGTCTCAGGCATATTAAATTTAAATTAAACCAATATCCCATGATTACAAATTTAAACTAGCAATCATTGGATTTTTACCATGTTAGGAGACTGGAAGTCTGGGTTTTCATAAAGTGTTGGCCCTCCAAAGCTTCCCTGGAAGATCTTGATGAGGTTGAGAACAAAACGAGGCCCGATCTCCACTATTGAGGCGTCCTCCTCAATTATCTGAACATGGAAATAGTAGCAAATATTACATTCCAGATCCTCAAAAACCAGGACAAACATGTTCTTCTCGGAACTCACATTGAACTATAGTGAAATCTTACCTGGTAGTTTCTAAACCATATTCTGTTGTCTGCAATGCTGAAAGTGAAGACGTGGTCCACAAAAGGCTGACTCTTTGGGTGGTAGCGTGGAGTGGAAAAGGTCTATAACAACAAAACTTAATGAATATTTCCTTGAAATTAAAAAGACATGTTCAAAATAAAGCCAAAGCTGTGTCTATACAATGACCACTCATACTAATATACTTAAGGTAACATTGGTCTTAACATTTTCCAGCTAAATTTGGACAGAAGATATCCTTTGTTAGGCTTCTGCAAAAGGTACCATCAGTATTTGTTTGCACCATGACCTTGTGTAATTAAAACACACCTGGATGAAGAGCTCTTTCAGTAAAGCATAGTGGGGCTCCTTGTCAAATTTCTGAGGGATGGAAAAAAATAGAAAAGTTTTAGGCCAGACAGTTTTGTTCTCTGCAAACAAAAAGCTAATCTGGTCATTACTCACATCACAGACTCATTATATGCATACTACTGCAAATATCTGGTCAAAACATTGCTGTGGCTCATAGCTGTTGGTTCTTCACAACAAAATCTGACGATACTTTTGTTAATGATATGATAAACTGACAGCAAATCTTTGCTAATTTCATTCATGGCCAGAGCTACTTACAGGATCAAATGAGAGCAGCGGTCTGGATCCTTTGAGGCAGTTTCCTGTCATTTTGAGCTCAGCCAGTGTATGAACTGTGGACGTAACAATAACATAAATTATTTTTTCCCCCACTGGAATAAATATGTCTCCTGCAGGAGACTATTGTAGAAAAATAGCTTACTGTTCTGAACCAGAAACTTCGCAGAAGGTCCATGAGGGGAGTTTGAAATCCTGAAAGGCAATAATATTGTTGAATTTAGAAGAAAATTTAAAAGACATTTGTTTTTCAACAATAACAGTCAGCTTAACATCCAGACAGCATTGGAGAGGCCAAATACTCACCACATATAGAGATCCTGCTTCTTCTTGGCCTCGAAGAAAAGACATTTGTTGCAGTTTTTGATTTCACACACCTGCAAAACAATGCTGATCTTAAGCTCTGCTATATTATATAATGCATGTGATTATATAAGAACAGAGTGTGCACAAAACAACAGACTCACCTCATTAACAACAAACAACTTGTCCTTTCTGTCCATTTTGGTATCTAAGTAGAGAATGGTACTGTTATCATTTCATCTCTCAGCTTAACAAACAAATATTTATTTGAAAGAATGAAGTGCATGACACAAACCTTCTTTTGAATGAGGCATCATTGTTTTTAGGTCTTTCATCAAGTGTCTCGTTCTGAAGTTGATCCCTCTGGAGGAAAAAATGAGAACCCTTTCCTTGTTGGTCCATTTGCCCTGTTCAAAAGAGTTTCTCATTAAGTTTCATGGCAACAAATCGAAACACACGCATTAGTAGTTATATGCATAGTTATAAGCATTTTCCGGTTCATCCAGATGGAATTCTTACTAACACCCAGTCAATTAAACTATATGTTGAATCTCAGTGATAATATCCTATTTAACAACTTTCTCTGTAATATACTGCACATTAAAAGGCAGCACTCGGTGTATTTGTTGTAGCTACATTGGGTGAAGCGTTTAGTATACCAATGACAATATTTAAAGTAAAGAAAAACTACCCCGGGTGTGTTTGGTAGCTGAGGTTAGCTACCTGGCTAACTAACTACACTGGTTGTTATTAGGACCAAACACTCACCTTGGACACTGGCGGCGGGATTGTAACTTCATTTTTATTCTCCTCTACAGCTTCGTCGGGTGAGTCGTCTGCGTTTACCACAAATTTGACCTTTTTTGCGTTTTGATCAGCAGGACGCTGTCCTCCACGTTTTCTCTTGAATGCCGACATGTTTGTACGCGGAAACACAAAATCTCGCGTGACCTGAAGTCAAACAACACACGTGCGGGCAGAGCGTAGACAGAGACCCCTGGCGGTGGGAGGTGGAACTGCAAAGCTGCACCAACAGGAGGATACCATTGATGGAGACGAACAGAACACACAACCACAACTGAAAATTTAAGCAAGTCAAAGTAAACTTCAAATGCACTGTGTGTACCTGGGATGTAAAGATAATTCATGATTTCATCCAACTCATAATCTGCCCCAGAGATTACATTTAGTTGTTTACATGAAGTGAATACCTTCCAATAGTATTTATAAAGATCCTCACTTATCTTTGCATTAAATCACTGGTTCACTTTTCAACATAATTCTTTACACAGATCTATAGTTGTCTATAGTATGTAAACACTTTCCTTTTTTAAACTTGTTACTCGTGTTTAAATACATGCATGTGTGCTTGTTTTGTGTAAGACATTACAGAAAAAAAAGAGTCAAAATTCTTTCCTGTGCACACATACTAGGCCAATAGAGCGGATTCTTTTTCTGATTCCAACTTAAATGTTGAGTCAAAAAACATCAACATTACATCTACTGATAAGTTACCTTATTTAGTTTAGACCCCACAAAGTGGGACACTGAGAAGCATGCTGGTGACAGTAGAGAGGACTCTGTTAACTGGAAGAGACCTCCAGCAGAACCAGGGTCTGGGAGGGCAGCCATCTGCCTTGTCTGGTTGGGAAACAGGTGCAAGAGAAAAGGGGAACACAAAAACTGGACAGGTTGGTGGGGCGAGTAGCCACAGATCAAACCTCTGCATTGAAAGAGCCAGAAAGATCAGGAATTAATAACTCTGATCAAAAGATGTTTAACTTAAGAATTGCAATTACTATTCCTAAACTGGATTTTGCTTCATGTATCTTTAGTGCTTTATCTGTTTTTATGTGCTTTGCAGTTGTCCCATGTCTGTTGTTTTCATGCTCAATTTTATGTTTGTAACTTTATGATGGTGCACCTTCTTGGACGAATCTCACTTAAAAATTAGATTTTTTTTAAAGTCTTAAAGTGCCATTTTGACAGAAGGCAGATATTGTAATGTGGGGGTGTACATTCCCAAACATATGTACTATTAATGAGCTTATGTAAAATCAGTTACAAGCTAATATAGATTCAACCTTCATTCACCTCACATCAGTTACTTCTGAACACAGATTTTATGGAGACATTTTTTAAATAAAGGACTTCAGCTTATTAAAAGTCCTCAAATGTTTTACATTTTTTCTGATGCAAGAAAGTATCCCTTACACATGCAAGAAGGTTCAGGTTTCTTGCCACCACTAGAGAGCATCGTGGTACAACTAATGGCTGTAATGTAGTGTACTATATGCAGTGAACAAAGATTCATTAGAATAGAAAATAAAGGAGAGATGTAGGGCAGTTAAGGTTTATTGCAACATCATCTTTATCATCACAGACAAAATGTCATATTGAAATTATTGTGGTCAGTGTTTATTGCCATACTACTAAAATGGACACGGAATTAGTCATTTAAAAGGACCTTGTCTTAGGATGTTTGATAAAATCAGGGGAAGGATATTAAGAAAACTGATACCAAATGTGAGGGAGTAATTAACATATTTTGTCATATTTTAAGTCCCTCTCCAGTTAACTTCTGAGTATTAAAGTTACACATTTTCCCCATTAAAATAACCTCCTTCTGCTTTGAAAGGGATTAGATGTAATCCTGGCCAATTGTTTCCTCTAAGATGTATGGATTTACGTAGTCCTGGTCCCTTTCTTCAATTGCTCATGATATGTCATATGAAAAAAAAACATCATATGGACATGTTGACAAGAGTAATTAATTGGATTGAAACCTGTGTTCTCAGTTAACCAATGGAAAAATTCATGAATGGGAATAACTTTCCTAAAGTGCATTAATTTGCTTTTGCTTGCTCTGTTGCAGCCTTGAGAGTTAAACCCAAATTAGACTTAAAATTTAAAGCACCGTGATTCAATAGATTGGTGCAGAGTGGGGGCAGCTGCAGCCATCAGCTCAGAAGAGTGAAGAAGAAGCAGATAAAACAGCAAAACTAGTGATCTCCAGGAGAAAAATGAAATGTGCATTAGAGTCCACAGTTGGTCTAGATTGTAGGATTACTGATGTGTCAATGTTTCTAAACAGAAATCTGTTTCTGAGAGAGCCTATTACTGAAAAATATCACTACATAAAATTTGAACTGTAGAGGGCAACAAGTAACACTCATAACTTCAAATTTGCTGAAATTTTAAAGAAAAGAAGAGCAAATCTCGCGAGATTTAGCGACATCACACCGGATAGTACCGCTCACAGTAACAAGAAGTGTTTTGAGTAACTTAAGGTATAGAAGCAGTTTGTCAGCGACAGAGAACAGTGTGTAGGTTTCAATATGTAAGGTCAAAACATTTAAACATTGTCGTTACCACTTAAGAAGTCTGTTTGTTTATAGAGATAGAGCAGGGATGCTTGCCGGTCGCTAGCATGCTGTAGCTAGCTAAATGCTAAATTTAGCCTAGCGTGGGACACCGTGAGCAATCTTTTCTGTTTACCTTTAGTATCAAGCTTTTCTAACAATGAAGTGTCACTATGAAGTGCTAGGTGTGAAACGGGACGCAGGAGACGATGATTTGAAGAAAGCGTATCGTAAATTAGCCCTGAAATGGCATCCAGGTACGTTGTGGTGGAAACCTTGTTGAGTGTTCAGGATGACAGTATCCCAGAGTTGTGTACTACGAAGCCAGATCAGTGGGTTAACGAGGTATGTTGAGGCCAAAGTCACAGTTTTCAGTATCACGAAGGTGGCTCTGTTTTTACCTGACTAGATCTTCATAGTAGCTGATGCTGTGGACCTAACCTGGTCAGGAGCATGTTATGTTCTCAGTTCAGGATTTAAATCAGTTGTAGGAATGGTTTCTTTTCAACAAAAATGTTTCCTGACGATTCTTTATGAGTGATGCAAAATCTTAACTGATAGAAAATGGGTTATCTGCAAACATGTAGAGCTGTACGTTAATAAAACCACTAAATGAAGCCGCGCAGTTACAGTATCACACACTGTATGGATCATGTTGCTGTGGGAATCTGACATGTATATAGTTGGTGATGCAGAAATAACACGTTTTTATGCTTGATCCTGATTTACTGCCAAGTCTGTTTACATGCTGGTACTGCAGCTGATCGATCACTTCAGTACAATATCATATTTGAATATATGAAGTTTAACAGGTCTAATGTGCAGCTGTCGGTGAGAAATAAGCGGCTGCAATTATTGGCTAAATAAAAATATTAAGACACATTTCTACCTGCATTGTTGTCTTGCGTCATTTGCAGTAGCAGCACTTTTTACCTTCATAACCTTGACAACCTGTTGACTGAAGCAGCTGCACATGATCATTTCATTTTGTGTGGAAGAAGAGTCACATGACTCATTAAATGCAAAACTTTTGTGTGAATGGCAGAAAACCCATCCCTCTACTACACACTCAGTCTCATAAAATAGATGTGTGAAGAATTACTTTGCTTTAATTTTAAATTCTAGAAAAAATAAAAATAGTATAACATTCTGTAAAGTACAGCAGGTACCTAATACACCGATTGGATAAATTCAGTGAGTGGATAAAAAATACACAATTTAGTTTAAAATTTGTCTTCAGGTGTGAATTTAAACTCAGCCACTGCAATGATACTTGCATGCAAAACTTCATCTCTCCCGCTTCATGCCTTATAGAAATGTAAGGATTCAGTGATGAGTCCTGTGTATTTGTTTATTCTTTACCTCTATTTTCTGTATATTTTAAAATTTTGCATCATCATGTAATGCCACTAACTTGGACCTTAAAAAGCCTTTATAAAAAATGTTCAGTTCAATAGAGCTGTGTTTTTTTTCTCACTGAAATGTCCAGATAAAAACTTGGACAATGCTGAGGAGGCGGCAGAGCAGTTCAAGCTGATCCAGGCAGCCTATGATGTCCTGAGTGATCCACAGGAGAGAGCGTGGTGCGTACTAATTTATCTCATCGCTATTTGTTCAAAAATGGTGACTGTCATGTACACACCATGTGGGTTACATCTGTCATTATTGTTTGTGTCTTTTCCTTTGTGGCAGGTACGACAATCACAGGGAGGCTCTGCTGAAAGGAGGGCTGAGTGGCGAATATGAAGACGACAGCATCGATCTGTTGCAGTATTTTACGGTCACCTGCTACTCTGGCTATGGAGATGACGAGAAGGTTCGTGTGTTTGTTTTTTGGTCAATTGTGCAAGAATACGTAATATAGCTTGATATGACAAGCATTTTATTGCAAACCTTCATGTAGATTAGATGTTTTCAGTCCTCTTCTTGAGACAAGGAAAAAGAAGCTTTGAATCTGTGATTGAAACATCATCTGATGAAGCCTGATTTTGTGGAGAATAATGTTCCTTCATCATATTTTGCTAAAGTAGCCCAAATTCTTCACGACTATGTCATATCCTGTTGAGCTGGGATGTCAAACTCATTTTAGTTCAGCGGCCACATTCTGCCCAATTTGAAGTGGGCTGGACCAGTAAAATCACAGCATAATAATCGATAAATAACGACAACTCCGTTTTTTTTCCTTTGTTTTAGTGCAACAAAGTATCTTCTGAAAATGTTCACATTCCAAGACTTACAAAAGAGACACAATGTCAAAAGTGAGAAACAAAATGACAAAAAATAAGACAACCAACACAAAGCAAATCAAAAAAGAGACAAAAAATGAGACAAAAAAAATTGCAAATTGAAAAAAAAGACAGCAAAAATGAGAAAAAAAATCCCGCAAATGACACAACAAAAAAAACAAAAGCGAGAAACAAAATGACAGAAATGGACAAACAACACAAGCGAGGAAGAAAACACAAAGCGACAAAAAAAGATACACAAAATGACAAAAATAACACAAGCGAGACATAAAGGAAACAAAATGACAAAAACAAGAAACAAAATGACAACGAGATCAAAGACAAAAGTCAGACAAAAAAAAACAAAAGCAGAACAAAATATTACAAAAATGAGACACAAAAGAACAGTGAACAATCTAGTATTTTATGATCAAATCAACTTGTCAAGGTCTGGAAATTATTTTACATTTACAGTTTTACAAATTTACAATTTGCAGTTAATGTCTTCTGATTTTTACACTTTACAAAGTCATCCCTGCTTGTAGAGGATATGAAAAGAATGAGTGTTAATGATGTTATTGTTCTTTCCCTGCAAAATTATTTGACAAATTTATTATATTATGTGTTAAAAGTGATTTACTAGTGGTCTGAGATAAGTATGTCTGACTAACGAATGGCTAAGAAATGGGTTTCAGAACACATACGAAGCAAGTTGATTGGATGTTTCCACATTCTAAAGAGTCAAAGTAGCCCGGTAACTGTGGCAGCTTTGTCACCACACACCTAAATGACAGGCCAGCCAGCCGGTCCTAGTTTAAAGTTAGTGGAGAAGTAATGAGATTATCACAAGGCTGATAAAAGGCAGTGGCAACATGTAGACCTGCTGCAGGACTGTGAGCAAACATTCAGTCTCCTCATCAGTATGCAGCAACACACATCCTAATAATTCTATCATAATTCTACAATAACTCAGACAGAACATTTTGGTCTTAAGTCCAAAAACTATGTTTGGCACAGAATCACTAATGGCAGCTGGATGTATCCGTTTAACATGCTGGTTTCTAAATGTAACAACTTGATGGGGCTATCGTGTCCATACTACTGTTAGAGCTGTGATTGGTCAGGGAGATGTTTACATTCGTATGCTATAAAACCTCTTAATATTCACTGGCCTCACACACCAGCTCATTTTCTACTCCTTAGAGACAGAAGACTAAGCCGTAATTTCTGACAAAGCAGACTAAACATAAGATAAGCTTTTATTAATCCCACAGTGGGGAAATTAGCAAACTCTCTTTCAATTCTGTGACTTGTTCTGTCAGGAATTCTACGTACCTCAACACAGGTTTTCTCATTTCCTCTGTCCTTCCATTCTCTCTCTCTGCAGGGCTTTTTCACAGTTTACAGGAATCTTTTTGAGTCCATTGTTAAGGAGGAGATGGAGCACAGCAAAGTGGAAGATGATGAAGAGGAGGAGGAGTTTCCTCCCTTTGGAGACTCTCAGAGTGATTACGATACGGTAAGTTCCACTTCCAACACCTGTCTCAACGTTGCACCACAGATTGTTGATGGGAGAGTTCTTTATACAGAGCAGCTACATGAATAAACAGTAAGCAGATTTTCTTTATCCTCTACTACATCAGTGTCAAACTCACTTTAGTTCAGGAGCCACTAGGGCTG
The DNA here is from genome assembly GCF_021347895.1 of Acanthochromis polyacanthus. Lineage (NCBI taxonomy): Eukaryota > Metazoa > Chordata > Actinopteri > Pomacentridae > Acanthochromis > Acanthochromis polyacanthus. Next base: position 11,626,478 of record NC_067130.1, read on the forward strand.
GACCCAAATATCTGAATATTCGTTCGCTACGGCACTATCCGGATATTATTTTGGTATCTGAATATTCGCCCCCCCGCCCGCCATCGGACGTCACCGGGCGGAAAGAATATGCAGCGTTACTGTCTTCCCTCCGCCTTCGGCCCACATCGGCTCATCTCCTCCTGTGATCACATAAACATATACACATATGTCTATAACATATACACATATGTCGATGTGATCACCCCCTCCTCCCCCCAGACGAAAATATTCGGAGCTCGTCTCTTCCCTGTGCCTTCGGCCAATTTCGGCTCATTCCGCCGTGTTCTTCGGCTCATTTCGGCTCCTCCATTCTTGTTTGTAAACACCACCCAAATGGCCGAGTGGCTGCCGACTCTGAAGTTACGCTTCACTTCGTTGCATAAACACAAGACAAGATGCTGAAGACCGGTGTTTGGGAATTCTTCAGTTTAACTAAAGGCTAAACGAGGGCAAAATGTGGACCCTGGAGACCAGACGAACGGATCCGACTATTCGGGCTGTCTCCGCTGCCGCGCCGCCACACGAACCACACGAACCACACGAACAGATCCGAATATTCCCCCCCGGTCGGACGTTACGGGGCGGAACGAATATCCGGATATTCGTCTTAATAGGGCCCGAATATTCGGAGGCCAGAAACCACTATTTGGGCCAGCCCTAGGAGCCACATGCAGCCCAGTTTGATCTCAAGTGGGCCAGACCAGTAAAATCACAACATAACTGATACAAAACAACAACTCGAAATTTTTCTTTTTGTTTTAGTGCATAAAAAGTACATTTTGACAATTTTCCCATTTAATTAGCTGTCTTTTTGCAGAACATAATGAACAACCCGAACTTTCTGAAGCAAAAATAACCAAAATTTCAACAATATTAAGCCTTAGTTTATCATGTGCGCATCACAACTTAAAGATCACAGTGTCTGCAAAAGCATAAAACATTTAGTCTCAGGTGTCTGGAACTGAACAATGCAATGTTTTACATCTTGTCGAGATCTAGAAATTATTTTAAGTTCCTTTTCATTTCCACATCTGTGTAGTAATCCTGACACATCAGACAAACTAAAGTGGGAACTATTAAGGTAGAAGGTTAAGTTATCCCCCTGTCTTGTAAATGTAGAAAATTTATGCAGAAAAAATGCATAAAAGTTGTGGCAATGCATCAACAATAGGGTTCAACAAAGGCAAACTGTCATACTGAATCTGCTGACTCACATTATATTGCATAATGTTCAATGTATTTAAATATTTTCACCACTCTAATTTTTACACTTTGCAAAATCATCCCGTGGGCCGGATTAGACCCTCTGGTGAAGTCTCTCTGCCACATTGGTGTACTTAATCAGTCTCTGTTTCCATGTTGCAGGTAGTTCATGTGTTTTACGGCTACTGGCAGAGCTTCTGCACTCACAAAAACTTTGCGTGGAAGGAGGAATACGACACGAGGCAGGCCTCCAACCGCTGGGAGAAACGGGCCATGGAGAAGGAGAACAAGAAAACCAGAGAAAAGGCTCGAAAGGAGCGTAACGACCTGGTGCGACAGTTGGTGGCTTTTGTCCGTAAGCGTGACCGTCGTGTTCAGGCCCACAGGAAGCTGGTGGAGGAACAGAACGCTGAGAAGATTAAAAAGGTGGAGGAACTGAGACGGAAACAGAAGCTCAAACAGGCAAAGTGAGTAGAGAACGGATCGCCGTAAGAGATGTGCCTCATATTTTTATCTGTTTCTTCTACACACTCATATTCTATGTCCATCCAAGGCTGGCAGAAGAGTACAAGGAGCAGAGCTGGGCGGCCATGTCTGAACTTGAAAAGGAGCTGCAGCAGATGGAAGCTCAGTACGGAGAGGAGTTTGGAGATGCATCTGAGAGCGAGGAGGAAGAGTTGGATATGGACACGCAGGAGAAGAACGAGGTAGAAGGAGGTCAGTGAGAGTTTAGCTTTGTTTTCCCTCGAAGCACAGGAGTCAGATCAACTTGGATATGATGGTCAGCTCTAGCCAGCGTCCAGCTCTGCAAAAATGCAACCAGTAATAACGTATTTGATTGACAAAACATGGCCCAATCACAGCCTAGAACCATTGTAATCATCGCAAATGTAGCCTAGTTATTAATTTTTCTTTTATTAACCCAATTTTAAACAATCGGCCTTCCCTTAATGCTCTGGTGCCTCCATAACTTACATAAAACATCGGCAACAAATTACATTACTTTGCAAATAAGCAACTGATTGCTGTAATGTTCACACTCGTACATCCATAAACAGAAGCAGTTGGTCCCCCTACATCATTAGCTATAGTTTAAACAATGTGTAAGCTAACATTTTCATTTAGAATGTATTTATTATACAGAATTAAGCAGGATGCTGTAAGCCATTTTCGCTTAATTTGATTGACAAGTGATGCTAAAAATGAAATGGTCATTGTCATTTTACTAAACAACTACTTGTGTGTGTGTGTTACTTGTATGTTTTGGTGCATAAATATGCATTCACAGAATCAGACCAGCCAGATGGAGACGGCCTGATCGATGAATTTGATGATCTCTACTGCCCAGCCTGTGACAAATCCTTCAAATCAGATAAAGCGTGAGTGTCAAACACATTCCCTCCCTCTCTGTTTTCTGCACCTACAGGTTCATTCCACTTGCAAAGCTACGAATAATTAGAGAAAGATTTAATCAGTGCAGGGACCAGTGTTTAAGATCTCCAGATCTGGCGATGCAGTGATCACAACATTAAAAGTCACACCCAGCTTATTTTAATTCCAGTGTTATTCCAGGGAGTGTTTCTGTTGATGTAATGGAACTAAAATGTATGTATATTACTGTAAAGATATCAAGTAGTGAACAGACTGCTTAATCAATCTTTAGTTGATTATATTTTGACTGCACAGCGATTTTTTTTTCCTCTTTACTGGTGAACAGATTGTGGTTCCAAACAGTGTAAAAGAACAGTCGATCTTGAATGATAAAGTTGGTTATTGTTTGGAGTGACTTTTGAGCAGGATTCCGTTCTGATTCACCAACTTCTTTAGAGCAATTAAAGGTCTTTTGTTTGCTTTCTTATTCCTACCTCAGGAATACTGTGCAGTTTAAAACACATCGTACAGTTTGAATTTCTTAATGAAGTAAAATCCCTTATTTTTGCTTTTCCATGGAGAAATGTCAACACTTATTAAAACTTCATGACAATAATACCCTCTTTTATTCGCACATTTTTGAGTTTCTTTGCTTGTCTGTGTCAGTAAAGTGAATATCTTTGAATTGTGGACAAAACGAGAAATTTGAGGACGTCATCTTGGACTTTCAGAAACGCTTAAAAAATATTTTCTATAATTTCGTAGACCAAACAACTGATGGATTAATTAATCGTCAGCAATGCAGTCATCGGTCTAAATACATTTTTCTCACCTTTTTGCTGTTTGTTTTGTTTCCTCAATGCAGAATGAAAAACCATGAAAAATCCAAAAAGCATCGGGAGATGGTGGCGTTGCTACGGCAACAGCTTGAGGAAGAAGAGGATTCACTTGGTTTGAATGTTGATGGAAAGGAGGGAAGAGAGGATGACGAGGAGGAAGAAGAAGAAGAGGAGGAGGAGGAGGAGGAGGAGGAGGAAAAGCCAAGGCAGAAGTATGTCCGGTCATATCATGAGGAATGTGATTGTAGATTATTTTTTTTGTTTCACCTAGTTCTCAGGGAAGAAAGAGGATTATGAAACACGTGTTGTTTTTCCTGAGAACTTTCTCTCTGCCTCCACAGACTGTCCAAAAAACAAAAGAGGAAAAAGAAACAGCAGAAAGTGGCAAATGTGAGCATCATCTTGTCTTTTTTCTTCTATTCCTGTCAAGTGAACTCTTCATTTTTTGTTACACTTAAACTATTCATGCTCCTCCACCACAGCAAAGTGCTCAGGAGGAGGAGGATGGGGAGAAACCGACACAGACGACCACCTGTGATGAAGAAGCCCCAGAGAAGCCAGCAGAGCCAGCAGAGTCTGAGAAACAGGACGATCTCCCTGCCACAGAATTAAAGAGGTCAGTTCAGTTGGTTTGTCATCTCCTGCTTTGTTTTTTTTTTTTTTTTTTTTTTTTGTTGATACTCACTGTCTGGTTCTCTGGATTAGCTCCAAAGGGAACATTTCGCTGGATTTAGTGATGCCTTAAATAAAGCCTTATTAGATAAGACTGAAACCTGCTTTTGTTTCTGTAACAACTTTGGCAAAAGTCACTGATTACACACCGCTATGTTCTGTCCGTTTGATGCTCAGCAGGCAGCATTTAATAATCGCTGTGTCATGAAGCCAAAATCAGACATGAGACTGTAGAGTCAGGTGATATTTCTCAGCAACACCTTACATTAAATCATTTTGATTCATTGTTACGAAGATATTCTTGACTCATGCAACTTTAAATGCTCCCTCATTAGACTTGAGAGAACCTGTTGGGTTCCTGTTTGGCTCAGATTAGCTTCCTGTTTTTAGACAAACAAAGAAGGCCTCAGATTATTTTACCTGCACTGTTTTGGCAGGTTTTTTTAAACATAAGCAGAGGAAACCATCACTTTGGAGAATTGTTTTGTGAGCATCACAGAATGTGATTATGATTCACTGAGGAGTAACATGACTGCTCAAGGTGATGCGACACAGTTAATTCCTGCATTGAATCATGCAAGTTAGCATAGAGTTTTAAAATGTTTGCTGTTTGCATTTCGATCCTTATTTATCTGTCATGTGAATGTTTCCTCAGCAGCTCTGGGAAGACGAAGGGAAAGAAGGGAGGAGGAAAAGACAAACCAAAGAACGTCAAGTCACACACAGGAGAACAGCTTCCTGAGGTTTGTACAGTAAAACAAGAGTGTCTAATCAGCATCGTGATATGGCACACCTGTGAGGTGGGATGGATTATCTCAGCAAAGAAGAAGTGCTCACTGTCACAGATTTAGACAGATTTGTGAACAATATTTGAGAGAAATGGTGATATTGTGTATGTGGAAAAAGTTTTAGATCTTTGAGTTCATCTCATAAAAAATGGGAGCAAAAACAAAAGTGTTGCGTTTATATTTTTGTTGAGTGGAACATTAAATGAATCAGAAATACAGTCTAGGCATTAATGTGGTAAATGACTATTCTAGCTGGAGACGCTGATTTTTAATGGAATGTCTACATAAGGGTACAGAGGAACATTTCCAGCAACCGTCACTCCTCTGTTCTAATGCTACATTGTGTTAGCTAATGGTGTTGAAAGGCTGATTGATGATTAGAAAACCTTTGTGCAGTTATGTTAGCACATGAATAAAAGTTTGAGTTTTTATGGAAAACGTGAAATTGTCTTTGCGACCCCAAACTTTTGAACGGTACATGGAACTTTTAGGCTCAAATTATGAGAACAGAAACAGCCTTTAACTCCCTGCATGCAGGTTTTAAAGGCAGGTTGTCTTAAAAGAATTGCTGTAATGGCGCCATTTATTGGAGGCAGAAACAGGAGGAATTTTCTGACAGTCCTTGAGCTAGTCATCAGTGACTTGCTGCTCCTCCAAGAAACAACCAAACTTTGAGTTGTGGCATGTTCCTTGCTGATTTGGTGCAAATAATGTGGTTTTAGTTGAAGCTTTAATGTTTTTTGTCAGTTTCATAGCATCTTTTTTTTCCAGGGTACTACTACATTAGTAAAAAAATGGCACTTATTTTAGGAAAATCATCCATACTTGAATTTTCAAATCACATTTCCCCTTTTCCACCCACAGAAGGAATTAAACCTGCGCTGTGTTACCTGCAACTACGAGTTCCCCACGAGAAACAAGCTGTTTGACCATCTGAAGACCAGCGGCCATGCTACCGCGCTCTCTGCAAACGCTGCTCACAGCTCCATGAGCAAGAGCAAAAAAGACAAGAGGAAGAACAGATAATACATCTTCACCTGGGCTGATGAGCCTGAAGGAGTTTGGCTCGGCAGGAGACCCGTGAAACAACACTATGAGAAGTTTCAGGAGGCTCAAAAAAAGCCTTTTAAAGTGGACTAAAGTGGACTGAGAGAAGATAGCTTTTTTGAAATTGTACCATGAGCATGTTTGCTTGTGTGAGAGACTGAGTGCTCAGATTGGAATGATCAGTTTTTCAGTACATTTCTTCATAATTTATGAAAGTTATAAATCATGCATAGGATCAGTTTATCTCTACTGTCAGATCTCTTCTGTTTCAGGAACCATGTCTCCTTGTTTGTCATGAAGATCTGTGTAGTGGTATTACTAATAAAGGCAATACTGCGTGTCAGTATTTATACAACCCTGGAATCATTTGCATTATTGCCTCTTGGTACCAATTCTAAGTATAAACAATACACGCAACCGTATCTTACTAAAGCTGTTTTATTAATGTGTCAGAAAAGCAAAATGATGCAATTTTATTATCAAAACTGTAAAAACATGAAGTCATTTCATTGAACATATGTTGGCATGTGTGAGCTGACCACAAAATAATCACAATGCATATTCACTGCATCTAAACGGAGCGAAATGAAATCCAATTAGGTGAGAAATACACATGTATAAAATAAGTTTTCCTCATTAGAAAAGCAATGTTGGCTCAGACTCTTAACCCTTCTGTTGTCTTCATTTATGGGCACCAAAAAAATATTGTTTCCTTGTCTGGAAAAAAATCCAAAAATTGAGCAAAAAAAAATAAAAAATTCCCCAAATTTCAGAAAATTTGCAAAACCTTCAGGAAAAAAATTCCAATAATTCCTTAAAAGTTGTATTTAAAAGATAATCCCCCAAATGTGGCAAGAAAATTCTTGTAAATATTTTCAAAAAATGAGTAAAAATATTCCAAAAAAATCCTAAAAATATCTAAAATGATTCCATATGATTACATATATCAGTAAAATGTATAATATTTTCTTTAAGAACTTTCTTTTAAAAAAATCAACAGTGAATTTCAATGGATTTTCATTGATTTTTTTGTGAATGTTCTTAAAATTTTTTTAACATTTTTTATATTCCACAAAAAAAATGTAAAAAATTTCCCAAAAATGTTGAAAATATGGACATCAGAAGTTCCCTGTGAAAATATATATATTTTCTACATTTTCAAACTTTAAAACGGGTCAATTTTGACCCACAGGACGACACGAGGGTTAAATAACTGAGTCTGTAAAAGAAAAAAAAAGTTGAACTGATTGCAGTGTATATGTTTTCCATAAGTTATAACATGCAGAAAAAAAAGCCGTAAAGGAAACAACAGGGTGACTAAAGAATAGCTACATTTATAACATTCATAGAGATTCGCAAAAGTGATGTTGGCTACTTAGTGCGTTTCCAGCTTCAGTCCTCAGCACTGATTTTTCCTCCTCTGACCCGCTTACTGTCTGTCCATGTAGTTGTGGATGGCTTTGTCGAACACTGCCAGGAAGAAATCCACGTCTGCTGTCGTGATGCACATGGGCGGTTGGATGCGGAAAGTCTAAAGCGGTGACACAACAAAAGATAAGAGATTATGTAATACCAACAACACTGATTGTATCAGAGTATCATGCATATCCCGATCCTGGGTTTTATTCTGTCACATCCTGAAGGGGGAGCAACAATTCTACTGTTGTTGTTTCTCTAGCAGCTATAGTTCCAGCTGTTACATACTGTAAGTGCCTTGAATTCTGTACATTTAATGGATTGTGTTTTGCTAACTGACTCTTTTCTACGGAGCCCCTCTGGTGACATGGTAAAAAAAAACTAAAATAAAATTGTGGCCACAATATAGCTATAATGTGCGCGCAAAATAGGTATAACGTGCGCACAAAATACTAATACTATGAATATCATTCCTGGACAGCTGGGTAAGTAAATCAAGTGCACCATCTTCATAACCTGCCATAATGGCCCCGGACCTATGTGTTGTTCCTAAGGTGAGTGTCTTTTCTTAGCTGTTCTAGTCCATATCTTGTTATCCTGCAGTTAGGCAGTTATTTATTTAGGCCTATGTTTGATACTTTGTTGCAACAGGTAGCCTATCTGCTGACATGTCACACGATTTACAAACTTTTTATCCTCATCCTGTTACTACACGTTGTTTTGTTGTGCTGATATGTAGCCATAAACTCATTTGTGTCTGTAGGAGCTGCAGCCCTGCACACATATCAGAACACTTTTCAAGAACAATTGAGGGGTGTAGGCATATTATTAAGTGAGGTATGTTAAGCATAAAACCAGAGTTTTCTATGTCATGAAGGTGTCTCTGTTTTAGATTCTGATCACTGATAGGCAGTGGTGTTTTGATACAAGCTCCGAAGCTTCAAGAAGAGTGATAAAAGCTCCGAAGCTTCGAAACAGTGAAGCATCGAAACAGTGAAGCTTTGAAACAGCGAAGCTTCGAAACAGCGAAACTTCGAAGCAGCGAAGCTTCAAAACAGTGAACTTCGAAACGGTGAAGCTTCAAAGCTTCGAAACAGTGAACTTCAAAACAGCAAAGCTTTGAAACAGCGAAGCTTCGAAACAGCGAAGCTTCGAAACAGCAAAGCTTCAAAGCTCCGAAGCTTAAAAACAGTGACGCTTCGAAACAGCAAAACTTCGAAACAGTGAAGATTCGAAGCTCCGAAACTGTGAAGCTTCGAAAACTTCGAAACAGTGAATATTCGAAATAGTGAACTTCGAAACAGTGAAGCTTCATAGCTTCAAAACAGCGAAGCTCTGAAACAGTAAAGCTTTGAAGCTTTGAAACACTGAAGATTTGAAATACTGAAGCTTCGAAACATTAAAGCGCTGAAACTTCGAAACAGCGAAGCTTCGAAACAGTGAAGCTTTGAAGCTTCGAAACTGTGAAAATATTTGGACTTATTTTTCAAATCCCTAAAACTCTTTTAAGTATTTCTACTATTTGCTCGTGACCCTGAAAAATAAAAATTGAATGACATTACCTGTCCGTACAGTCCTCCCTTCCCAATCAGGACTCCCATGTCCTTCACGTCCTCAAAGATTTCCATCATTGCCTCAGGACCAAGCGGCTCTCTGCTGGCCTGTGGATGATACAGAGGAGATAAGAGGAGGGACAATGCTGCATATATAAGTTATATTCAATCCCATTATGAGATATCCCCGATCTCTGCTGTCATGTCCTACTGAAGAAATCAAATAAAACCATATTTTTGTCATGATCCCTGCTAACGCCCCTGTTCTTCTCCCTCCTTCTACCTCTTCTTCCCTCTTTGTCCCTCCTTGTCCCTAAAGGAATGTATTTTTGGCTTAGATTTGGTTAGTTGTCTCCAAGCTTGGTTGTACGTTGTGTGAGTTTCCCATTTTGCTTGGTTTAGTTTTATTCTGCAGTTTGCTAACAATTGATGGCATTTCAGTGATAACAGAAATAGACATCAGGACTTTAGCAGAGGTCCATAGTTTGCAAGCTGTTTGTTCTGTTCACTGTCACAGCTCTCTCAGTACCTTGTCTTTGACCATTTCCACTCCGATCTGCAGGCCTTTTCCACGGACATCACCAATGATTTCATGCTTGTCTCTGAGTTTAGCCAGCTCGGTCATCAGATAAGTGCCCACATGATGGCAGTTCTGCTGTAAGCCGTCCTCTCTGATAGCCTGGAAAGTACAATGCATTGAGTTGCAGTGACATGTATAATTCATGTGACATTTTGTTCACCATTTTATTCAGGGATGTTACTAAAGCAGTTGGTAAACTCGTTATCTTGGCTCAGCCAATAGTGAAACAGTTAGTTCACATATTTTATCTAAAAGCTTGTATATGAGGCCATTATGTGTGACTTTTAAATGTCTGTGACTGTTTATGGATATTTCAACCACCACTAAACATAATTCAAGACTTAGATTTTGATTAAATTAAGCTCCCCTGTGCAAAAGAACAGGACTGATGTAGAAAGACAAGATTAATTCTTACATTGAGCACGGCTGAACCAACAGCACAGGCCACAGAGTTTCCTCCAAAGGTGTTGAAGTGGTAGGCTTTAGCAAAGGAAGCAGCAATTTCTGGAAAACACAAGAATAATCAACCTCACAGCTAAACTCACACATTCCTCAGGCTGCATGTTTTACAAAGGCTGTCAGGTTGGTCTGAGCTACAAAAATGTTCATCAGGAGGATTTTAGAGGGACAGTGGGATTTTTTTTAAGACGGAACTGCATGTAAAGATGAATTAAAGTTATGGCAACTAGTAATAGAGATCAGATCAGTAAAAATGTATTTAAAAAAAGAAGTAGAGAGCCAGTATGCAGTTCATGCAGCAAAGTGAGTGAACACATGGAGTCACTATTGTTGGGTAAAATATACTGTAATGTGTTTAAATTACACATGTAAGGCATCTGGTCTCTATGTTTCTCTGTTTAATATTGGAAATAATGAAGACAACGATGTATCTTTCAGCCCCTTTTTGACTACAGTTGATGTACTGAAGAGTCACATTCTTGTAAAAGTCTTTAATCTTTACACTCTTAACTGACCTGGTGTTGTAACTACAGCTGCCATTGGGAATCCGTTACCGATGCCCTTGGCCATTGTCACAATATCAGGAAGAACTCCATAACCCTGGAATCCCCAGAAGTGGGTTCCTGTTCGTCCAAATCCAGTCTGGACCTGCCAGGTGCATAATAATATAATTACAATAAAAGAAAAATCTTGGTACATGATGTAGAAATGAGCACAAAAGAGATGGAAGCACACTTTACCCAAAGGAACTGCTCTGCTAAAAGCATCAGTAGCTCTACACTGAAATAATTCTGATTAGATATTCAACACTAAATAAAGGGTTATATTAAAATGAGTGTTTGCATGACCTAGAGCATTTAATCAGGATAGAACATTTTTGACAATCACAAAAGGTTCTTCCTGCTGTGAAGTTTTTCTAACTTTATTGGGAAAATTCACTTCATTCAATAGAAGGAAATGATCATATTGTGTCCTGGGAACATTTTTTACGTTTCTCCTGTTCTTTCAAACCAATCAGCAATCTCAGCGGAACAAAAGACCAGAACAGCAAACCCAGAACTAAGACTGAAGTCAGTTCAGCAAATAGTAGTGAAAATTTTTGATCAGGCTTTCAAAGAAAAAAATGTTGTTCTTAAAAGGAAGAAATGAGCTGTCTCTGTAGCTGTTTTGTGTCTCTTTGTGGTTGTTTTGTGTCTGTGTCTTTGTTTTGTTTCTTTGTGGTTGTTTTTGTTCTGTAGTTGTTTTGTGTCTCTGTGCGGTTATTTTGTATCTCTTTTTGGTTGTTATGTCTCTCTTTTTCCGGTTAAATCAGGGGTGTCAAACTCAGTTCCTGGAGTGCCACTATCCTGCATGTTTTAGATGTTTCCCTCTTCCAACACACCTGATTCAAATGATCAGCTTATCATCGAGCTCAGCAGAAGCCTGATAACGAGCCTGGCCCTCCAGGAACTGAGTTTGACACCCCTGTGTTAAACGGATGATCAAAAGGATTTATTCCACCCCTCTAAATGAAACTGCAAATTCCTTGCACTTGGGCCTGATCAGGCCTTTCTGTTCTGACAAAGGTGGAATCTTCATTCTGCTGAGCTGCTCATCTGAATATAGGTGTGATCTCAGGGTCAGTGTAAACACAGCTACGACTTTTGCCCTTAAAGCTCTGAAACAGAAGTCATTATGCACTTCACGTTGGAGCAAAACATAACAACTTTATGAATATCAAACCTCATCAGCGATGCAGACTCCTCCTTTCTCTCTGACAAGCTTGTAGGCTTCCTTGAAGTAGTTCTTAGGGTACTGCACTGCTCCTCCCATTCCCTGTACAAATGTAACACAACAACCCACCTTAAATAAGTCATGCACAGTCATACTAAGGTTCTTCCTGCATAGAAGAATTATTGTTGTCCCACAAAGAGGTTTTAAGAAAATGAATAGCGTCAAAATGATGAATTCAAGTCTCATTTATGCCAGCATTTTTGGCCTTTAGGTTTATGAAATGGTAAGAACAAATAGGAAAAGGCATAGATTTCTATCAGATAAGTCAACACACACTCTACCTTTACAATACACGACCCTCACCCCACAGAGGCCCATTTTTAGCTAGAAAACCCTTTCAATGGGGAAACAATAAATATGGATAGCCTGATAACACAAGATTCTAGTTAAATTACTCCATAAAATAATATTTTTTGTTGATGGTATCACATCAGTGATGTAAAATCAATCAAGTCCATCCTCCACAACAGATTTACCTGAATAGGCTCTCCAAAGAAACCAGCAACTCTGCTTGGGACACTCGCAGCAAATGTCTCTTTGAGCTGTCCGATGTAATGTTCATTTGCCATGCACTGACCTGTGGGATCAAAGAGAAGTGTTTTCTCTGGCAGTAGTAGTACAACTTTTAGCATGTATATTGCTGATATTCCTAAAATAATGCTTGTGGAGCTAAAGGGTGAGCAATTATTTTGCATATTGTTTACTGCAGACACTTATTTGGCCTATTTCACCCTGATCACTTTCAAGCATATTTAAGGGCAGAAACAGATTTAGTCTAAAGCCTAAAATCTTTAAGGTGTTGATGATGGAGTTCTATGCAGAATTATTAAGCAAAGTATGTGCTATAAATATCCGACTCACCTCAAACCACTTTACTTTCTCAAAGGTCAGGCATTCACTCTAACAACACAGGTAGTTATTCCATTAATATATTGCAGAAGGGACCGTGAAGCTCAGTGCAACAGACATTGGTGATGCCTAGTGCAACAATAGAGATCACTGCTGCTGTGTTTTGTTGAGTCATGGTTGTGTACCTTGAACACAGCTACACTGTCTGATGGTCTGCACAGGAGAGTCTCTGCAGTGGCTTCCTCCCCATGGGCCTCTGAACACATCAGGACACATGGTCTGTGGAGGGGGCAGAAATCAAATCGACTAGAAATCAACTGACAAGCTGAGAGCAACGGTCACTAACAACAACATTACAACATATATGATATACAACTTGTATATCATTTATAGTCCGGGGTTATACAGTCATGGTGAAACTGTTAGGATCTTGCTCTGGCCCCTGCCCTTCTTCCCCCTTTCTTCCTCTTTTTCCTCATCTGTTTCGGTTTTGTCCTGCCTTTTTGGTTCCCTGTCTGTCACCTCTCCCTCATGTCTCTCTCTCTCCCCGCTACTCGCCCTCCTGCTCTACCTGTACTCTGCTTGCTGATTACCCCAATGACTGTCAGCTGCAGTAATCAGTAAACTCAGCTCACCTGTCCATGAGCTCTCCTCACTATTTAAACCCTGCTCAGTCACTCAGTCGGATCATAGATAATCCTTCGGACTGCTTCTGCCTCATGGATTTTTCTGCTTTCCCCCTCTTGGACTCTGTTTGCTCCCGTCATTGGTTTTTGGATTTTCCCCAGCCCGTTTTCCCCTCAGTTGTCAGTTCCCCCATGTTGTACTTCCTTTAGTTTACTTGTTGCTTCAGTTTTGTACACTAGCTTTTTGTATTTCTTAGGGTTTTGCTTGTAGAGTTCTTGGTAGTTTGATTTAGTTTTGGCCCTCCATTTATGTATTAGTTGATTATTTGGTTAAATAGATCTCCTCCCGTTAGTCCCCTGTCAGCCTTTTTTACATGTCTGCGTTTGGATTCTCCTGCTCCCCCTGTAACTGTAATAAAAATAAATATTTGTAGTATTTTGAGCTGAAAAACACTGTACAGACTTTTGTTAATTAGCTGAAAAGATTATGGGACCTTTAACATATACATACATGTGTGCATCCTGAACTTGTGGCGATGGGGTATTTATAAGACGACTGGGAGGTGAGACCCATAGTCTGTTGGCTGCCTCCGTGGTACGACCCTCTGTAAGAGAAAGGAAATTGACAGTCTATTCTTTGTTGAAGTGGAATCTTGAATTAAAGGACAGATATTTGTAAAACTAATTAAAAATCCAGGCACATGCAGGCCCTGAAAAATGCTTGTACAGGATTAAAGCTTGTTTCAGAGTAGTTACCGTCAAGCACTAACAAAAGCGTTTGTTAATCTTACTGTACTTATGATTCACATGAATTAAAGACATGTACCTGAACGTGATGATGTCATAGTTGCCCGTGTGGATCCGAGCCATCAGCATCGCCAGATCGTTGGCCTCTGAGCCGCTGTTGGTCAGATAGATCACCTGCACAAGGAAGCAGATCAGCAGAGATTTTAGCCACAGGTAGCAGCATTTCTCCAGGTTCTTAAATGCAACGCAGCACCTTAAGAGGATCCGGTAAGTGGGAGGCCAGTTTCTCACAGTACTCATGGAGTGGAGCGTTGACGTAGATGTTAGTAGTGTGCCACAGTTTCTTCAGCTGCTTCTCTACTGCTGCCGTAACCTTCCTGTTGTGCCACACAAATGCACTCGTTTTGACTTGAAGATTTAAATCTGAATAAGACTTGCAATCAGTGAGTGACACAATGGAGAAAAGGGACCTTACGGGTGGCAGTGACCCACAGCCACAGTAGCGACACCAGCAAACAAATCCAGATATCTCCTTCCATCCATGTCCCACAGCCACTGCATGTGTCCCTGGTGGATGAACACTGGCTTCTTGTAGTAAGTAATCTTACTGGTCATCGGGTTGATGTTCTTGTTGCGGATTGCCATTATGTGCTCTTTGGACATACCCTGAATAGACAGACATACACAGGAGAGAAGATAGGACTGAGCAAAATGAGTTGACAACTGCTGCAGGTTCAGCTGGCACATGTTTTCCTGGATTTGGCGACTGTCAGTTTTTGTTACAATTTATTTGAATTTAAAATAACAGTTTTAAATGTTGGATCACAGGGCTGCACGATGGCTCGGTTGTTGGCACTGTTGCCTCCTGGCCTGGGATCTTTCTGTGTGGAGTTTGCATGCGTGGATTTTTACTTGGTTCTCCATCTTCCTCCCACAGTCCAAAAAAACATGCTGAGGTTAACTGGTGATTCCAAATTGTCCATAGGTGTGGGTGTGTTTTGTTGTCTGTCTCCGTGTAGCCCTGTGATAGACTGGTGACCTGTCAAAGGTGTCCCCTGCCTGCACTTTAAGTCAGCTGGGATAGACTCTAGCCCCCCCCCACAACCTTACAAAGGATCAAGCGGTGTGTAGATTATGGATGTTGGCTCACAGGTGTGCCATCCTCTGCACATTCTGCTGGTGACTGCATTGTTTGTGCGGCTGTAACACAAAGTCAGAGGTAACTGTGACCTTTGGCTGATAATTCCTGGATTTGTAGGGTTTTCATACATAACTTGTAGGTCAAAACTTTAGCTTTAAATTTGTCAGTTTAATCTGTGATTAATAATGCTGTAGGATCTTAGCCCAAGTTCTGTGACATATAGTACTGTAGGGTCTGTATTGTAGTCAGGTATAGTAGTATTCTCTTGAATTTTTGATATCGATGACATGTAAATTACTGACAAAATTGCATAATAAATGACACGATGAGGTCTTGACCCAACAGAAACTTATTAGATTAATTTGTAACACCAAATATAATTATTTACAAGAAATCACTGTGGAACAAAGGCTGTTTTAAATATGCTGTAAACAGCTGGTGACCTGACTCACAGTTTTGTATTTATCTTTACACTTCCTTCTCAGCAGGTCTAAATCGCCCTAAAATTTAGTTGTTTGAATGAGCTATGGTGTTTGAACAAGCTGTTAAATCTTGTGAAGTTGAATTCTGATGAACTGTCACTGAAATAGTGCTGTGTACTCTAGAAGATCTTTAAAGATGAAAAACATCCTGCATCAAGTATGTTAATCTTTTGTAACAGTTAATGAGTCTCTGCCTCCTTGACGCTGATGACCAGAGTTCAGGTCACAGCTCTGTTCACTATCGCGTCAACAACTTGCATGTAAGAAACAAATTGTTCTTGTATGTTTTATGGTGAGCGCAGGATGCTGGATTATATGTTCTACTAAATATCAGTGAATCATTTATTCAGATATTCCCCTCCACACCTGCCTCTATCAGCGACCTTGATGATAATGTTGCCTCCTAAGATTGCAAAGCCTGTTGATGCCATTGTACCAGCTAAGATAAGCTGGAATACTTTGTACATCTAGTTCTTGAGAAAAATGCATAGGAGGGGGACCAGCGTATCGCAAAGTTTCCAACAAACTGACATGCAAATATACATTTATTAGTGATATTTTGGTGCTAGAGTGTGAACTTCTGGTTGGAAAGAAGCAGCATTGAGAAAGGCCACACTGATAAAACTGACGGTGTCGGAAGGCTGAATACAGATGAAAAACAAATCTCGAGACAGTGTTTCTTCTTTGACATCACAGAACAAAAATGACAACGGATTGAGAATGAAAAGAATTGGAGAAACATAACAGTGCATTTATTTTCAAAAGGCTCCACTACTGTAACAGTCTGTACAGTTTATCAAACAACTGCAGGAAAAACCGCATCAACACAGTTCTACCATTTTTACAGTAGTTTCAAGTGCATTGGAGGATATTTTTTTTAAGCTAAAACATATTTCTGATCTTCCGTTCTGCACTTTACTTCTGATTTCAAAAGTCACAGCTAAACATGAAGTAGCTGCATTCAGGGTTTTTCTTATTTGCTCCACATGTCTCAACAAGACTTGAATTAAACTGTTTATCAGGATCTATTTTGTGTCTTTTTTATATTGCATTTTCTTTAGTTTGTCATATCATTAGGTTTTATGTAAAGCATTTTTGTGCTGACTTTTGTTTAAAAATGTGCTGTATAAATAAATTTGTCTGAATGAAAACCTTAAGTTAAACCAGTCTTAAAGGTTCCTTCTGCATTGATCCTTTTCTTGCTTTCTGTTGCTACTTTTAATTACTATCAGCACACTGTAGTATGTCTAGTGTACAATTACTAATCGTATTGTCTTAACTAGGCAATATCATATATGCAAAGACCATTTTATTATAAAACGTATGTAGAGCAACTAATACCTGTGCTTTATTACTGAGGTCATAAGTCGAGCAGCAGGGCAGCACCGTGTAGATGCCACACCAGTCTTACCGTGTATTCCCCTGGTGTGAAATTGCACGGGGGCATCTCTGGGAGGTCTGCAGGACGGTACTTGAAGGCTGATTGTTGGCATACTGCCCCTGTGAATGAGTTTCAGTTGAAATTCATTTAGAGAAGCGAAGGAAATTGTTTTTCAGACTATGATAAAGTCTTGCATGATTTGGGGAACATTTTTGTGAAAATCAGTTTGGACATATTAGTCCTATAATCTTTCTATTCTAAACCCTGTATTGAAGTCTCATCATTGTGAATTGTTGTTTGCCAGTGACATGCCATTGAATTTTTGAAAAAAAAACAGAGTAAAAGATGCATCCAATGTCATATGTTCATCATGCATGTCCATTATATTGTCTTAGTGATATAGTTAATTACCTGGTCAATGTTTAATCAGATTAAACATTAGTTAATGGTTCACCCACATTATCAGAACCTTGTGTAACCCAGGAAAGGATGTTTCCTGTTTTTCTGAGACTATGGACTACTGGAAAATGTCGGTCAAAGCTGGTCTGATCTGCAAATGTACACTTTATTCGATCCAATAAAAAAATAATGCTGCTACACTGTAAAATCATCTAACTCAGGCACTTAAATACAGAGAATATATACATGTCTAAATAGCATCTTCTTAACTTTGCTTGAGCATCTTCAGTTAACTCACTTTTGTTTCAGAGGAAAGACAGAATTTTATTACATTTTTGCAACTTTCAGCTATCCTTTTCATTTAATTTGGCATTAATTTATGTACATGTTTAAATGGCATATTCTTAACTCTGCCTAATCCTACTCCATTAAATCTTTTTTAGGAGAAAATGTGACGATTTTATTTTATCTTTGCAACTTTCAGCTGCTATTTAAATTTGATACAGTGGTATTATTTTTATGTCATCAGATCTGTTCTGAATTTGAAGATCCTGTATTTTTTAATAAAGACTACAATAACAACTTAACTGAGGTTTTCTACTTGTTTTTACAGAGACACAGATCCGCTTGTCCTACAATTAGATTAGCTAATTAGACTGAGTTAACAAGCTCATTGGAAGTCATGAATTTTTGTGTGTACAATGACAATCATTAAGGCTAAATGGGTAAATAAATTGAAAAATACTCCCTTGTGCAGACTCTGTAAGCTTCATTTGCAGACCATCTTCAGCAAATTATGCCCATGCCTCATCACCATGGTAACTCACCTCTTCCAAGGTGAATTCTGGCCAAACTGGTTGAACAGTTGACCTGTCCTGTTAAAGGTGCACAGCAGCCACTGAGGTGTGATGCCACTTTATACATGTTGAGCAGGTACAGAGGGTCTTCAGAAATTCTTCTTCCTTTGCTTTATGACACTTGGTAGCAGCGTCAGGCCTTTTCTATGAAGTGGGTGGACAGCCTGCAGCCAATGGTACCCTGGTCCCACCAAATTACTACGAGTGTGTCACAGATCAATATGTAACCAGTGGCAATTATGATGTTTAGATAGTTGGTTGGTTGGTACCGGTTCCTGCCTGCTGCAGGATGCATAACATGAAAGCCTCACTCTGAAGTAAGTGGCAGTCCAATGTGTGTTGTCTTTCCCTCCTACAGCAAGAAAAACAAGAGGCTGACTCCACCCGAGGTGGGAGTCACCATGCTTTTCTGGGCTTTGTGCTCTCGTTCTGAAGCTTTGGTGTCTTTCTCATGGTCTTCACAACCTTTTGTTTGTTTTAGATCTTCAGCTTTACACCTTTTCTTTATGTGAGTGTTGTAATAGAAGGTATTTTGTCAGGGTTGCAAGTTTTATTTATATGTCACATATGGTGAAAATCTTTTTTTTTTCTTTTTTACATATTTGGCGTGTCTTAAACTTCAAGGTGTAAAATACAGTAAGAACACAGACTCATTCTTCCAGCCCTTCAACTAGATGGCCTCCTACCTTTACAAGCCAGTCTGAATTAGTTTAGCTAAGCAGAAACTGAAGAGTCAATTGTCATCCAGCTCAAACCTGTATAAACCTGCCCTCTCATGGCCCACTGCTCCCAGATGAGACATTCAGGAAGAGCAGTGTCTTCACAGTCCTCCAGGTTTATTTACTTTCTAGAGCTGCTTCTGCTAACACAAAAATGCATCTGCTACGAACAAATCGCACCAATTTTTCTGCTGTTGACAGCAAGAGTGAACACAAGAGGCTGCAATTCTACAGATTCCTTTAGCAGACACTTTTATCCAAAGCAACATACGTCTGAGACTGGATATGACGAGGATCTAGTTAGGGGTAAACAACCTGCATAAGTGCCATAAAGCAAGCTAAAGTGTAACAATAGTACCGTGGTGCCTACAGGCAGTGTGGGTGTAATAGGAATTCATTTTTATCTTTCTGACAAGTGCAAAGGTCTTTTAGTGAAGAGCTGTGTTTTTAGTTTTTTCTTAAAGACTGAGAAGGACTCTGCAGATCGAACAGTTTAGTTACTTGTTCTACCACTGGGGAACCACAGAAGGGAAGAGTCTGGATATTGACCATCCCTGTTGCGGTGGTTGTATCAGGCGCCTTTTGTTGGCCGAGCATAGTGAGCTGGAGGGAGTGTAAATGAGAGCTGAGGTAGGAGGGAGCGGTTTTCGTTGTAGTTTTGAATGCAGGTATCAGAGCTTTGAATTTTCAAAACCAGATGTGCTGCTGCATTCTGGGTCATCTGCAGAGGCTTGACCATGCATATGGGGAGGCCTGCCAGTAAGGATTTGCAGTAGCCCATGAGTGAGATTTCGAGAACCTGTTCCAGAAGTTGTGCTGCCCGTTCAGACAGGAAGGGTCCGATCTTCCTGATGTTGTGCAGGGCGAATTGACACAGCCGAGCCGAGGCCACATGAGTCTTGAAGGTTAGTAGGTCATCAATCATGACACCCTAATTTCGAGCAGTCTTTGTGGGTTTGAGTTGGGTTGAGTCAAAGCGGAATACTGGTTTCTTGTTGTAGAGGGACTGGCTGGGATGACAAGGAGCTCAGTCTGGGAGAGGCTGAGTTGAAGGTGGTGTTTATTCTGCAAGAGAAATCTGCAAGGCATGATGAGATCCAGGCAGAGACTGTGTGGTTGTCTGGGGAAGAATGACAGGAAGCCCCGGGTATCACCAGCATAGCCATGGTATGAGAAACCATGGGAGTGGATTATTGTAGAGCTATTCCCAAGCTGCTTCTCGCTGAAATACTAAATGTATGCTTGCTGTAAATTAAGGATTGAGACAGTGTTCTTCCTGAAGGGGACGTGGACAGCAGCAGCTACATTTAGACACTGAACCAGCCTGTTTAGAATGGGATAAACCAGGAATTATAGTCATGGCAAAATTAATCATTTCTGTGGTGTTTTGAGCTCAAAACTAAAAGAAATAGTCGAGGAATGTGAGACATTTATTAATCAGGATGCGGCTCTCATAATTCTTGTTTGTAGCTTTAACAGGTCACCATTCTCGGTTAGGAAGTTCTCGATGTACTCTGCCAGCACAGGCATTCATACAGTGTAATAAGAAGCCAAGCCTTGTGTACAAGTGAAGACAACAGTGCCGCACAATTGGCCTGTTTTTCAGCATATTGGTTGAGACTGATGAAAACCAGATGGCTTTTTCTGCTTGCTTTATCCTCTTTATCTCCTGTGCAACAAAATTATTGCGAATAGTGATTTTCTCTTCGGGCTCCTATCCTAAGTTCCTAAGTTCATCTCTGGTAGCTGGGTCAATATTTCATTGGGACTTTTTGTAACATAGCTGACAGGTATCATCGTTAACATTTTTTGCTGTTTTCAGGCCTAAAATCAACATGGCCACCTATGACCTAACACCACATGGCATTTTTACTGAAAGATTCTTCTAAATATTATATATACTGTTGAGTAAAATTGAAAGTTATTATATATATAGTAGTAAACCTGTCCGCTTGACTCACACACTACTTTATATTAAATAACTAAGAAAGACGAGAGAGAACATACCCTGGAGTCTTTTTTTTTCCTCCCCAGGAGGAAATGACATGTGGGGCAGGTCATGTGATTTGGAATTAACCCACTTCCTTTAGAGATGTTTTTGTAATTGGTAACTTAGTTGAAAATGATTCCTTGGACACAGATACAATTTGTTATTTTCCATACAAAATTTGATTCATGATTCTCACCTTGATTAAAGACAACACAATCAAAACAATTGTTGAATAAACTTATTTTATTATTGTTTCACTAATTAGAAGGTGGTTGCTATTAAATTCGGACGGTTATTCAGTTGACATTTTAGCAATATCCTGTCATTTTTTTTCATTAATAAGTGACTGTTTCCATAATAATTATGGAATTTGTAACCACTACAACACAACAGTTTGACGTAACCATAACCGACTCTTATGAGAGGAAACTAAAACACTTGTCAGTAATGTGTAGATTTCAAAGTGTCAACAGAAACCAGACGATGTAACTCTTTTTATTAACATTGACAGTCCAGCAGGTCCAACTTTGCTGAGCGCAACATCATATTTAACATAATAGTAATAACATTTACAGGGATGTTTCTGCCAGTAAAAAATTATGGTACACGAACATTTGGTCCTTGGTAGGGCCCAAAGCCAGCAAGTAACTGCAGAAATAACATAATTTTCAAAAATATTTGAGTACAGAGCAACCGTTCATCACTCCGTCAGCTGCATGTTGGCACAGTGTGTATCTGTGATATTTGGCTCCGAACGCAGGAGCAATAAATCCGCCACTCAGTGAGTCTTATAAAAGAGAAGAATTTCAGTTGCATGTTGCTGCGTGTGCAGCAAGGAGAGCAGGGACTGGTTGCAGCACGGCGGAAGATTTTTGAAACGAGAGGCCGAGCTATGTCCACCTCAAGCAGCTAAAAGACAAACCTGAAACAACTGCAACATAAGGCTCT
Source organism: Acanthochromis polyacanthus (assembly GCF_021347895.1). Classification (NCBI taxonomy): domain Eukaryota; kingdom Metazoa; phylum Chordata; class Actinopteri; family Pomacentridae; genus Acanthochromis; species Acanthochromis polyacanthus. Next base: position 11,648,339 of record NC_067130.1, read on the forward strand.
CGTGCAATAGTCTGGATGGCCATTTGGAGGAGTCACCGTGGTGGTCGTTGTTGTGGTCACATACACAGCATGTTGAGGCATATTTAAGGAGAAGCCATGTGAACGCAGAGGAGGTTTATTCAGGTAAAATGATTAACATTACTCTCTGTTCAACAACCGCCATGATGCCACTCAGTTTTACGTTGTCAAAATATACTAGAACACAGTGACACAGGCTATAATAGTAACTCACTGTGTGTTGTTATGGAGTAACATTAGTGTCGGACTATTTGTGACCACTATACATTTAAACTGCAAGTCTGTCAAAGATGACATGTTTTACATCTGAGAAAGGAGTCTCTGGTTTTTACTTTGATTCATATGAGTCCATACTTGATGGCAAAGAAAATAATGAAGTAGAGAAAATGTGATTTAACGCTATAGGGCATCACAGGGCTGCATATATATGTTTTGCCAGTAACTTCACTCATTATTTTGCTTATATACAGTATATATTTACATAACCTACGTCTAATTTGCAGCAACAAGAAGTACAAGACAAGATGTATTTCATAACATGTTTAGAAATTGACTTTTTTTTTTTTTAGGGTTATGTAATTTCCCAGAGGTTTGATGCTTTGTTGCATGTTTTTGTACTTAAATTCTTCTCTGTTGTAAAGTTAAGCAAATAGTAAAGGAGAAAGTATTGTTAAACTTTGTTAATCTTTGTTGTTGTAGCGTTAAGGGACCAAAAAAAGAAGTTATTTTATTCATTATATATTTTTTTAAATTAATCAGCCAGTTAATTGGTTATTGGAATTTTTTTTTCTGCCAAATATCAGAATCTGCATCGGCCTCAAAAAATCCATATCGATGGGGCCCTAGTCCTTGGCACCAAGTTATTCATCTGACTGGTATCTGGCTTTCATTGCTTTTCCATGTAGTTGTGGATGGACTTATCAAAAACTGCCAAAAAGAAATCTGCGTCTTCCATCGTGATGCACATGGGTGGTTTAATGCGGAAGATCTAAAGTGTTGGAAAAAAATTACAAAGCAAAATTAGAGATGCTAATTCCAGACATTTATAAAAGCAGATTAAGGTGCCTTATACAGACATTGGTGCAGACAGTAAAACTGGCTATATATTCATAACACAAATTTTAAAGGGTAAGGAATTCCAGGTGACTGTAGTTACTAGAGGCTTTAGTGTGAAAGCTGGAGTTAGTTTTGCGTTTTAAACTTAATTTTACAATTCTCAAATGGTCACAAAATGATGCTAAAATGTTCTGTATTTTAATGTATGAATCTTTTTGTTGAGCCATTACCAAAAGCAAAGTGGGTCTTTGCAAGGAGAAACGGTAAGAAAAATAGATGTGAAGCTGTGTGTTTAATTTTATAATTTGAAGACTGGATGTAGGTGCAAATAAAATCCACTAAGAGAGAGACAGAAGTGCCATTACCTGTCCGTAGAGTCCTCCTTTCCCGAGCAGGACTCCCATGTCCTTGACATCCTCAAAGATCTCTGACATCGCCTCAGGAGGCAGCGGATCTCTGCTGGCCTGTAGATGACAGAAGATGGATGTGACTGGATTTCACAGTAACCACAGAAATTAACTTAAACACTGTCCATCTCCTAGTGTCCAATAATTATCTGATTGTGGCTCATAGCATCTGACCTCTAATTGCTAATTTGCTTGAGAGGCTACATGTGAAAACTGGCCAGGCCAGCTTGTGCATACAATTCCCACTATTAGACACTGACGGCAACAATTTTCCAGGCTAACGATGCCAAATGTCTAGAAATCAGGCCCTTTAAACACAGCAGCAGAAATTATGCAATGGAGGGGTAATGAATGCCTTGTGCTGGACAATCGGTATGTAATTTGAACTTTAATTCAATATCCTGGATAGTATTTTTCACACTGAATGTGGAGTGGGGAGATGCACCATTTCTCCATGGTCAATATATAATATGGTACTTTAGTTTCAAGGTGTTGGGTGACAGAATAAACATGCACAGCTCTAAAAAGGATAAGACAAAATCCCTGTTAATGGCACATTCCAGTTGAAGATTACATAAACAGAATAAATTAGGAGTTAGGAAGAAATATCATTAATGCTTCTGTTGTTTTTAAACAGTTACTGTTAAGTTAAAGTTTATTAATGGAATGCCCCTTGAGATGTAGCATCTCATTTTCAAGGGGGTCCATAAACACATACATATATCAACACAATTTACAATGACATACGTAAGTGTACACATTTACACAAACACACATACCCCCACACACACACACACAGGACAGACATGCTCCTTTGTTCCCTCACCCACCAATCCTCAATGAATTCAAAAACAGGTGCCACCAACTCGGTGCCAATGAGGCCAGATAGCCTTTTAGAGATGTGTTTGTTTATTTGTCTGTCTTGCTCTTTTTTCTCTCTCTCTCTCTCTCTTCTCCCTCCTTTTCTTCCTCCCTCCTCTCACCTTCCTTCTTCTCCCCTTCTCCCTCTTTCCTTTCTTTCTCCTCTTCCCCCTTCTCTACTCCTTCCTCCTCTTCCCCTTCCCTTCCCTTTCCCCTTCTTTTCCCTTTCTCTCTGTTAAAATTACAGTGTAGTATAGATACATCACAGAGGGGAAACTGACCTAACAGAAGACAATTAAAGAATTTTAATACATACAGCAAGGTGTATTAAAAAGGACAGGAATTCATTGTGCTTAATTAATCCATGCCATTTCAAACTGTGGAGAATTTCTTCATGTTTTGATATTGTAGTCAAGACTTCAGCATTTTATCAAATCTAGATCCAGCATTGAATTCATTTGTTTAATCTTGAAATTTGTAGCTTGAGAAGATGAACAGTTTACGAGCAGCAGCCAAGAATTACTCTTCACAACTTGCAGCCTGAAAATAGGATGATATAACTTGATGTTTGCTATGCACAGTAATAATATATATATATATATATATATATATATATATATATATATATATGGACACAGCAACTGATTCAGAACTACTTCTGAATTTAGATCTACCTAATAGATGAACATGATATGAAAAAAAAATTGAACTGGGGGATGGTTTCTTTAGGGAGGACTACGGAGATTCTCTGACTGTCCGGCAGTGTTGGATTGATGCTTGTTCTGCTGTGTAGTGGACACAGCGTGGCTCTCTTTGGAATGCCAAGTTGAAAGGTCAACCCAGGTAGCAAACACCCCACTTGTGAAGATTCTAGACCTTCTGCCACCTTGGACACAACACAGAATGGGGAAACCCACAGTGCCATCTAGTGCCATCAGATGGTCCGGTGGTGTCGGGACTAAATCACCACTGATACCTTTGTTGCCAACCCCCTCGGTGGGTGTGCTGTGCCGACAGTATGGCGACCTGCCCCCTCTCACCCTGGAAACCATCAAAGACCGCATCCTGTATGTACTGAAGCTCTATGACAAGATCAACTCAGAGTAAACTCAACTCAAAGTAAAAAAAAAAAAAAGAAAACTGTGGCCGAGGAGCTCTGGTGTGGGGCGAAGGGGAGAAAACTTTACAAAAAAAGTTGAAGTAAAACTCAAACTGCGATCGTGGTCAAGCTGCAGGGTGAAAAAGTAAAAACTGAACACCTATGTAACCGTGAAGCCATCTAGTATCTATGGCTCTAGGTTTATCATGAAACTCTGGGAGAAACTCAGTGTCTAAGAGATCATACTGGCCAACATGCAGCCCAGACTCCACATGTCTAGACTGTAGTCGTACATCTGGTAATCCACCAGCAGTTCTGGACCTTTGAAGTATCTGGAGGCCACTCTGACATTGTACTCCTGCGATGGATGGTAGAACTCTGCCAGGCCCCAGTCTATAAGGCGTAGCTTTCTCAACTGGTGGTCAATCATCACATTGTGGGGTTTGACGTCACGGTGCATGATTCCCATACTGTGACAGTAGTCCAGAGCCTTCAGTAGTTCATACATGTAGAAACGGATATCATAATCTGTCAACTTCTGGTACAACTCCTTGAAGTCTGTGTTATTGATGCATTCAAAGACCAGCGCTGGAATTCTGGACACCGGGTCTTTGACTGTGTCCACCAATCGGATGATGTCGGTTCCTCCTCGCAGGTTCTCCAGACTGCGAGGAGGAACCATGCTAACCCTTCATGAAGAAGTTTCCGGCTCAACCACAGCTGTTCCAGCCGAAGGAGGCTCTAATCAAACCAACCTCCTTCTGCTCCAGATCGGGTTGATGCTGCAATAACTTCATAACAGAAGTCAATTCTGTTTATTGATATGCATATTGATCATGAACCCAAACCACTGATCCAGAACTTTAGATCATTCGCTAATCACCAACTACCCTTTTTTCACCATAATCCTCTTCATTTGCTGTAGTAATCTAATGCCCTAAACACACCTTAACTTCACCGTTTAATGCTCACATTTGTTAAATTGGTAAAATAGGTAATTAAGGTTTTCATGTAGACCAATTCATGGTTTCAAGTTTTTCTTTTTGTGGAAACTGAGGTCAGAATTGATTACTTTCAGCTAACAGGCTGACCGACTTTGTTCAATCAAAGTCTCTTTGAGGTTTAATCTAAAATGATCACTGAGATCACTGAGATTAATAAGTGCAATTTAACTTTATAAAGTGTGGTTATTCTACAGCTGCATCTTTGGCTGAGTGCAGCAGTCCTGTTGAATTTGAAGCATGTTTCCTAAAGTTAACCATCTGAACCCCAAACTGTGGGTAGGTGTGTTTTCTTAAATAAAAAAATAAAGAAATCACCAAATTTGGGCTACTTATCAGAGCCAGAATCTGTAAAAACAGAAACAACTGCCAGATTTCTAACTTCCCACCACTCTGTGAAAATATCATGAGAAGTGTGGTTCTGTCAGGAAATAGAACCAAAAATCTTGAGCTTAAAATTGTGGTATTTCATCAAAATTACTTTCTTCTTCACGTGTCATTCAAAAATGGGTTGGTTTGCAATAGAGGCTTTAAAATTTTTTAAAATTGCGCTCCTCAGAGGAACTGAAATGTCATGACGGAGTCAGCTGTGACCGACAGTTACATGAAGAGGATTTATTTCTAGGTGTACTGCAGGTTATGTTTACACGGAGCCCACAGGAGGGAGAGTGAGAGGAAAAGAAAACATGCACATCAATAAGATAAATACAGCATGGTTCAAACGATACACAGTGGAGCAAGATGTTAGATACATTCAGCATGGTGAAATATCTTTGTAGTGTGTGATTTTTTTTTATTTTGTGTGTGTGTGTGTGTGTGTGTGATTTTTATGAGCAATGTGGCTTTACATCGTGGGGGCTTATGTTTCTTTTAATGTAAAGCACTTTGTGCTTTTTATATCTGCGAAAAGTGCTATATAAATAAACTTTACTTACTTGGAGTTGATGTGTAGAGTAGTGCGGAAATAATCTATAGCGTGTGAATCTCTTTCAGTAGTGGTAACATTAATGGGCACTTGGAAAATATCTTGAACAGACAGTCATGGAAAAAAATTATTAGACCCCCCCTCCTCCCTTGTTTTGTTCATTTTAATGCTTGGTACAACTAAAGGTACATTTGTTTGGACAAATATAATGATAACAACAAAAATAGCTCATACGAGTTTAATTTCAGAGCTGATATCTAGACATTATCCATGGCTTTCTTAATAAGAACCAAAATCACTTAAGTTCTTGTGTCAGTAGCTATGGCATTGTGCTGCCAAAAACAGCTTTTAAGCATTCTGTGTTTTCTTTTCTGTCTGTTTTAGGCACATGCCACACACACACACACAGTAGTTAGTACTTGATTGCATAACTATTGGTTTTGATGACTGCAGCCATGTGTCTTGACATGCTCTCAAACCAGCTTGACATTGTTGTTCTTTGTTTTTTGCTTGTGGTTCTCCATTTTGCATTTGATTTTTCACAGGTTTTCAAATTGATTTAGATCTGGTGATTGAGCAGGCCAAGGCATGGTTTCAATGTTCTGGTTCTCCATCCAGGCTTTAACTGACTTTTCCATGTGGTCAGACTTTTTTTTATTTTTATGACTGTATAATCTATAGCATGTGAAGCTCTATTTTTTTTCAGTAGCGTTAACATTTATGGTCACTTGGAAAATATCTTGTACATATGTGGTAGTGTCTGCTCTTTTAAATGCAGTGGTCTGCTGGGGAGCAGGTAGCACAGAAAGAGACTGAACTGATTGGTCAGGACAGCTGGTTCTGTCCTGGACTCCATAGAGGAGGTGGGTGAGAAGAGGATGTTGGCCAAGCTCACATCCATCATGGGCAATGCTTCTCGCCCACTCTGACTGTGAGGGCTTTAAGCAGCTCCTTCAGCAGCACACTAAGACATCCACTCTGCAAGAAGGGGCACTACCGCAGATCATTCATACCATCTGCTGTAAGACTGTACAACATCAGCATCACTGGCTGATGTTAGCATAAACCGGACTACATCATATCATCTCAAACTATAAAAAATGTGCACAGCAATTCTTGCACTGCTGCATCTTTGCACTTTTAAATTTATATTGCTGTTGTCTACAGTGTGTTAATGCTGTATTTATCCATTTTAATTTTTTTTATCCTTGCACATATTGTGATTATGTTTATTTGCTGATGTAAATATGTTTGCTTCTGTATCAATATGAACTTCCCCAGGCATGGGGAGCAGTAAAGGATTATATTATCTTTTATCATATGGTCCTTTTTACCAATTTTTGTATCACAAATATGATTTGTCATTTTAACTGTATCATACTGCACAAAAAACATTTTCTTTTTTTTTCTGGTCGTTCTGCTTCCATAGAGATGCAGGATGTTATATTGCAGTGAAAAATTGTCTTGCAGTGAATAAAAATATCATAGGAGCAAAGAAATACCCTGATGCTGCTTGGGGGTCGGTAGGTTAAGTAACAGAAGTAGCTAGTTTAATTAGTTTGACTCCTTTTACGACCCTACTTAATAAGCACCGGCTGAATGTGAGAAGCTGCTGCCTGAATGTTTTGCACATTTATTTTTACTAATAAGGGTCAGAACTGGTGCACACAAATGATGCGTCACAATCTGAAAAAACAGCTCACATCTACTGTCTTATTTTATCAGAATTTTCAGTCAGGCTTCTCCCCTTTGTGGGCTCTTTTAAAATATTAGACGAAAAACACCAACTTGAGGCAGAAGTATGCACTTCTGGTGAGTTTGTCCTGTTCTCAGTTAAAGATGGTCACTGCTGCTGCTAATCTTTAACTGGGGCACTGCTGAACCATGCCCCCAGGAGGCAAAACGCACACACACACGTTTTACAAGCATGTGAGGACAGCCGAGTGTCACTTCTGTTACAAACCTTGTCTTTGACCATTTCCACTCCAATCTGCAGGCCTTTTCCACGGACGTCACCAATGACTTCGTACTTGTCTCTGAGTTTAGCCAGCTCTGTCATCAGATAAGTGCCCACGTCGAGACTGATCTTCTGTGTGCCGTCCTCTTTGATGACCTGTTTAAGTAAAAATGCACTCAGTTCAAATTTATTGTGCAGCTATGAACCTACAGATTCCATTCCCAGCTGAAGAATATAACAGATTGCAGAGAATAAAGAAGAGTTCTTACATCTAACACCGATGAACCAACGGCACAAGCCACGGGATTTCCTCCGAAGGTGTTGAAGTGAACCCCCTTGGCGAATGAAGCGGCAATTTCTGAAAACACACATGAATAAACAAGCTTATACCTCCAAACAATGCAGCTTCAAATTATTTATCCTCAACCAAATTATAACTGAAACTGCCTGCATCAAAAATACCTGTAAAAATGTGACCAAGAAGGACTTAACGATGGCATAAAAAGGAAGTCAGGTTTATTACTTAGAACACATTATGGCAACTACCTCAACAAATAACACAAGAAGCAACCTGTGATCACACATTTGTTGCCAGAAATAGAAGCTGGACGACATGAGGATACTCTTTGGTAAACAAGACTTCAGTTGAGATTGAATGTAAACAAAGGAAGATACAGATGACGATATAGACAGCTCATCTTGTCAGCACATCTGCTAATTATTAACAGAACAGGTCTCCAGCTACGAATGTTGCCAGAAACAGCCTGACTGTTCTCTACAACCTGTGCTGTACCTGATTTTATAGCCTGGCTAAAGCAGTGACTCATAACCTGAGAACTATAATTTCATTTGCGCACATGTATAGCATCATTTCTGGTCTGCCTAGCACCAGGAACTGCCTAAAATAGTTCAAATACTCAATAACATAAGAGTCTGTTATCAGTTATCTGCTCTTCATTATGCATAAAACCTCCAGCTCTATCAGTTGGTGTTGCCTTTAGCTCACAACTCATAAATCTGTGCAATGCATTACTCAAAAACAGAGCTTGTCACACCTCCTGTCAAGCTTCTCACCAGTTTAATTGTGACAATATTGAAAAACATTCAACTACATACACAGTCTTTCTTTCTAACTATTTATTAATCATTCATATACAAGCAGACTTTTAAACAAGGGTTTTGTGTCTTGCATTTTCATCTCACCAGGTGTTGTAACCACAGCTCCCATTGGGAATCCATTGCCGATGCCCTTTGCCATTGTGACCATATCAGGAATGACGTCATGCCCTTGGAAACCCCAGAAATGCGTCCCAGTTCGCCCAAATCCAGTCTGAACCTGTCCGGTGCAGAACACATGATTAACTTCATTTACATCTTTATTCAGAAGTGTTACTGAGATGGAAACATACTTAAAGACGACATGGCAGTCCATTAGTGCTTAACCTCAGAGAGCCATGCAGTATGGTGTTGGCTTTATCTCCTTGGCCCAACATGGTAACTTCATCAAAGACTAACAGCCCACATGTGCAGAAATACTTCATCTTTCAAGATAACTTTATTTTTGTTAGTATAAGTCGTAACTCTATTCTAACACTGACTTTCTGACATATTAAGCAGTAGGTGTTTAAATTTTTAAAGCTGCATTGATGAATTTTTATATATTACCAATAGTTCAAATGATAACAAGCTACTCAAAGCCAATTCACTTAGAAATATCTAACACTGCTGTTCTCATCAACTCCATGATGCCTTTTAACATCTTTCCACTCATTGTTTTGGTTTCTACGACCATAGCTTTACTTCTTTGCACTCGTGTAGCACCAGTCAGCTGTTTTTAGCACAATACAGTAATCTGTGTCAGGTTTTAAGCATTTTAAATTGTAAACAGAGAGTTTATCCAAAAAAGAGTGTCTAACCTCATCAGCAATGCAGACTCCTCCTCTCTCTCTTACAAGTTTGTAGGCCTCCTTGAGGTAGTTTTTGGGGTATTGCACAGCTCCTCCGACTCCCTGCATGAACCAGACACAGTCACATCCCACAACACCGTCTTAATCAATGCAAACCAAAACAAACCTGGATAATATAATGACAGAAGTCTTTCTTCTTGCAGTAAATAGAATGGTAACATACAACAGATTAGCAACAGACATGGATATGAGGGAGATTCACAAAGTGTTGATTCTATGATTAGACTTCCTGTAGCACTTCATCACTGAATACAGTACCTGAATCGGCTCTCCGAAGAAAGCAGCAATTCTACTTGGGACACTTGTAACCAATGTCTCTTGGAGCTGTCTAATATACTGTTCATTTGCCATGCATTGACCTGTGTAAAACAAAGACAAGTAGTTTGGATAAAACTAACACAGACATTAGCGTATGTGAGAAACTAGTAACAAATCTCACACCACAGTGAATAAATGATGTTAAGGCCAACAAAATAACCTATATTTGACTGCTCTATGAGGCTTTAATTATTTTGAGTGCTGAGATTTGGTAGCTGGGTTATTGATGATTGATACATTTCTGCGTGATGGTTGTTTGTTAAGGACAGTCACGTAGATATGCTAACATCCTGACTATTTCCAGGTAAACCCTTTAGCTGAGGTATTAACATACTATATAAACTAACAGTCCTGAAAGTAGCAAAAGGTTAAAGGAGATAAATGATCAACAGTGGGAGACTTTGAACTTTTTGTTGCGAATTCAACATGCATTCTGCCTCATTTTCAGGGTCACAACCGATCTGCTGTTCTCTCATGACTCTGTGGCATATTTTATCAAAAGAGATCCAATTTGTGAATTTAAACTCTACATATAATTTAGTTAAAACAGACATTTTAATTCATTATGGAGACGTGTATCTGAGTTTAGAGCCAGGTAAAACATAAATTCTCTAGCACAGGATTGTTTATTCTCACAAACAATGGTTATTCTTTTTAGTGGTTTGTAAGAACAGTGTTTAGTCACAGGTGTGCTTGTGTACCTTCGGCACAGCTACACTGTCTGATGGTCTGTATAGGAGAGTCCCTGCAGTGGTTTCCTCCCCATGGACCTCTGAACACATCAGGACACATGGTCTGTTGAGGCAGAAAGCGAGTCCGCTGAGTTAACTTAAGAGGCACCTAGAAATCCTCATGAAGCACAATTCACTTCTAGTATTTCAAGTGAATACATACAGTGAATGCAAAATGTCGCAAGAAGTAATTAGTACGTGTACATGCAGAGGGAACTGTAAATATGTGCAGTGCATTTCAAACTTAGATGTGTATTGCTGGAACGTAATCTGCAGATGCAACATTAAGCATTTGTGTATGTTTATAGATGTGCGCATGTGTTCTTTATGATTCTATGAGAGCATAAGCACAATACAGCTTCTCCTGTCTTTTACAGATGTTTATGATACATTCATCTGTTCATTTTCTTTGTTTATTAAAACCGAAAATCTAATGTGCTGCATCAGATACTGCATTTTGTAATACAAACATTTGTGCAGCCTAAACCATTGGCAATGGGGTATTTATAGGCTGCATTGGAAGTAAGACCCATGGTCTGAGGGCTGCCACCGTGGTACGATCCTCTGAAAGAGAAAAATAAACCAGGAACATTATGGACATTTGGATTACAGAAACTTCTCCTGACAATCAAGCTTTTGAGCTAGACATAGACATCTGCAAACTATGATTTTTATTCCTCAGTGGGGAGGATTGTGATTATCCTGTCTGT